>NC_056726.1:1911602653-1911902653 GCF_019279795.1 Protopterus annectens
TTTCAATGTATACAAAACAAATAAAAAACATTTACAACATTTCCCTAGCATGTGTAAAAAGCTGAATGGTCAAGACTTAACCTTTGCACCTAATGTACAACTGTCAGTGCCCTAACCATTGAGCCAGTGATGATCTGCTGTTATCTGCTGTATATACCTCTTATTTTTGTTTAAGCATTGCTGAGCACCACACCGCGCTCCGCAAACCTGCTCAGCTGTGCTTAAACCTGACCTTTTTGAAAAACATTAAAAGCATCCAGTTTATATTTTTAGATGCCTGGCACATGTTCCTTGTAAATGTCAATAACTACATCGGTAAATAAAATTAACATTAATATAAAAATGTAAAATTAACATTAACATAAAAAATGCTTTCCGATATAAAAGCTGAATGGCCTATTTTGGTATTCGACCCATGGACCTATGGCACACAAAGCCATGACTCTAACCACTCAGGTAACTCAGCTGTGAGAACCTTAGCTATACATTTATATATAACTTCTTCATAAGTTTAAGCACTGCTGACCAAAGTGTCACACCACGCAAACCCACTCAGCTATGTTTAAACTTTAAAGAAATAAAAATAAATAAAAAAATGAATCCATTATTTACTCGTTAAACACCATACATTACTTTCATAATGCATGGAGTGTGTTACAGTACCTGTCACACACACCCTGCATTACATTCCCTTTCCATTCATCATTTCAGTGTCCATGGACACTGTTTTCTATTGTAAAGTGCTGTACAGCACTTTGACAGTGCAGGGGTGTATGTTACAGATCTGCGAGCACTATTGTAACATGCCTCCTGCACTCATTCAGTATCCGTGTACATGGCTCCATCTCAGTAGGGTGCCTTCATTAATATGCAAGGTGCGCTGCCCAAAGGTGGATGCAGACATGGACACCATTCACTCCATGTAGGAATAATGCTATTCCTACATGGAGTTTATTAAATCCAGGGAATTGTATAATCTGGACCTCTCTGAAACCATCAATAAAAAAATGTCTCTCCTTCTAAAATATACTGACACTGTTTACAATGCCTGCAAGGTTTCATAGCCAAAGAGCAACTAACCACTTTAAATCTCTATAAAAGGTTCTTAAAACAAACATCCTTCCTATATACCACTCTGGGTAATGGGCTCAATTTTTGGAATTGTTGCCAATGATAGTAAAAGTATCCCCATTTTTATTAATCACCCCCTTAATTGCATTAAAATCCAAGTTACAGTTAAGAATCATAGCTTTACTGAAATCATATCTAACTTGTTGATCTTTGTTATTAAACACAAAATCCGTTTCTCCAATAAGAGGGTAATATATCTCCTGTTGCCTTTTTACTTAACTTCATCAGCAATCGTCTTAAACACAATGGAATATCCTCTTTTTTCTAACATCCCACTTAACTTAATACATTCAGCTTCAAAAAACCTTGTCTTGAGAAACCATCCTTGCCAGTCTGACCATCTGTCCTTTCACTAAAGTTTTCTTCTGAAAGTTGATAATGAATTACAATAGGTGGGTTTTCTAAAAATACTAGGTGCAAATTTGTTGTTACGTCTTTTTTAACTCAAAACATCTAAATAATTGATCTACTTGTGAGAGTAAGTCATTGTACATTTTAAATATTCAGTAGAGGTGTTAATGTAAAAGAAAAATACATTATATTTATCTAAACTGTGTTCCCAAGATATGTTAATGTTATCCAAAAAACAGACATACATGGACCAAGAAAATAGAATCAAACCTATAATTATGCTCCCAAAAGGCCATGACCAAATTGGTAAACAAAAGGGCACATGTCACATCCCTGGCGACACCAGTCTGTTGTCAAAATAACTGCCCCTCGAAAAAAATGAAATTATCAAAATAATCTCCATAAGATTTCTGAGCAAGATAATATTGTGCTCCAACTGACTATTTTGACATAAAACCACTCAATCCCTAAAACATGTGGAATGACAGAAAAAATCCTTAATATCTATAGTGACAAAAATAATTTTATATTTATACAAAGCATCCATAATTCTTGTTAAAAACATGCAATGAATCTTTATAAAGGTACTGGATGTTTGTCACATTTGCATGCTTAATATCTATAAATCTGGCCATGTTGCAAGTTCTGGATGATTTTGCATCCACTCTAGGGTATAAAGGTGGATCATTCAAACTCATGTATTTTGGGAATCCCAAATATGGTGGAGGTTTTGTTATCCATCCCTGTGACCAGAAATCATAAAACATGGCATCTGTCTTGTGATATGCAATGTTTTTCAGATTGATAGAAATCTCTTCATAGTTATCACTGAACAGAAGATAAAGCATCTTGTCAGTGTAATCATTTATGTTCATAACCACCAAATCCAGACCCTTACCTGGTTTCATAAGTCTAATTAGTCAATAAAAAGAAAGAAGGAAAGCAGCTTATTTCAAAGTACACATTGCATACTATAATGTTCCTGATTAATAATCCCATTGTTCTACAACTTTGGTGTAGCCACATGGGCTATACCCAGAAATGCTTAATTATCATTAGAATTAATTAGATGACTAAACATCTACTACTAGTATCCTATGCATTTATTGCTATAACAAAGCAATGTCTTTCAGCTTCTCTCATTAGGGGTCACCGCAGCAGACCACCAGTCCACAGATTGATTGGCAGTGGAGTTTTTTACTGTGTTGAGTTGCCAGCCTGGCATCCAACCTTCACAGAAGGCACACACATGCACCTACTGCATGTCTTTAAAACTCACTCAGCTGCAGGGAGGACATGCAGATTCTGCACAGAAGGTGCTCCGGACGAGAATCGAACCAATGAACCTTTTGCTGTGAGGTGAAAATGCTAATGACTGCACCACCGTGACCACAGCCAACACACCACCGTGGCTAACTCATTTATTGGTATAATACACATCTTAAATGGAACAAAAAGTACACTAAATATATTCTTTATGTAAACTGAAATGAAAACGTAAGATGATATAAACAAAATTGTGCAGTACAGTGATTTCTGAATAGGATTATCCATAAGAAAATGAACAACAAGCCATCTTGCTAGTTCCTAATACTTACAGTCGTCTTTCATATGTATTTCAGGTTTTCAAGACATTTGCTTTCTTCTTCTTTTCTTGTTCCCCTTCTTCTTCCTGTGATATTGTCCATCTGTTTGAACCTGGCATATGTTTGCTTAAATATCTCTAAAAGGAAAAAGGTCAGAGGGAGAACCATGCATTTAAAAGGAAAAATTGGATTTTAGAGGCATTACTGAAATGGAGAATAGTACTTGTTATCTGTGTCACGTTACTTTTCTATTTGTAATGAATGAAATAATCTTCTGAAGTTGGCTCTCTTGTGTACCTTTAGTTTCTGAAACCGTCAAGATGGATTTGCAGACAAAAGTTAACACAAATTCCATACTTGAACCTGACACTTTTCAAGAGTTGCAATGTACTAGTGTGAGGGAAATTTTAGAAAACAAAGCTGCAGAAATAAAATAAAACTCCTGGGTATTTTTTTCTTCATACTGCAAATAAAAGTTTGAAATGGGATTCTTTGGCCCAGTGTAACTGCTCTAACTATAACATTCAGAAATAGCGAAACTAAATTAAAGAACTCCTTTAGATTCTGTTTTCTGCGATATTTTGGGAGTTAATATTCACTCGGTATTTTATGCGAAAATTAACTTGAGGAAATACAACTTACACATCACTGATTGTGTTAGCCATCTGATGTTTGAACTGTCAGGGAAGAGACATATTTCACTCAGATGTTCTAGAACTTTTATTGGGGCATAATAGTGTCGTTATTCAAGTAGAAGAATGGATGCTAAATAGTGCAGAAGGTGTATATGACTGCTGTGACTTGGAATGAATGCACAGAGACATTGCATTATGTTACTGTAGCAGCTTAAGATAACTAGTAAGCAGACTGATGTATTGCTTTCTTTTCTTTTCTGACTTAAGACAGTCTCTGTCCTTTTGTGACTGTTTTAGAATGTCTTACTTTTAAAATATAAGTGGATGATGCAAACAGATGATATATGGGGACACAACTCTGTTTTGTAGTTACAGCAGCTCCATCTATAGACAGAAAAACAATATGCATGAGAAAAGTAAAAGCTGAAGAAAAGTGCCATGCAGACCATGTAAACAGCTTTAAAAAGAAAGAAAATATTTTGTGCACTATATCTGCATTGCCCTTACACCTAAATAGTCATATAAAGAATTTTGTTACACAAGGAGTGATCTCTGCAGAAACATAAGCTATTTGCCACCCATTCTTTATTTTGTATTTGTCAGCATCTGATCTGTTATTAGAATCTTGGGATCTCTAGACAAGACTTGTATACAATTTTCCAGTAGGAAAGTGTGAATAAGTGACTTCACTAAATATTTACTTTGAGGTTTCTAGACAAAACCCATTTCTGCAATGCAACCATTTCAATGCCCAAGAGTGTATGAAATACTTCAGTTTGAATGCAAATAAGCTACTCCTGAAAGTGTAATGGAAAGAACAATAACCACAAAGAAAGAGAGAAATAGTAGAAATGGTAAGGCTGGCATGTCTGGAAGTCTTAAAATATCATTCAGCTGATCTTTTTTTTTTTCATAAAAATATTAGGGAAAGTTGGTGACAGTATTTTTTTCCTTTTCTTCTCTGTTATTAACATTTTGGTATGACACAGCATTGTAGAATCCCAGATTAAATGTACAGGACAGCACAAACAAGAAATACAGCAGTTCATGCATTGTTTCATCCTATCCTAACAGCAATGTAAAAATAAGCATAGTTTCATCCTGTTCTAACAGCGCTGTAAAAATAAACAAAAATCAAATGATGAAAAACACATGCAAATATGTAGGAAAAAATCATACTAGATTATAATTAATGTGAGATTTTTGCAAGGAATAATATTGTAGATGTCTGGGATCATGAGTATAGGAGTTTTTGCCAAGTATTCCAGACAGGAGCCTAAAAGCTAACACATGAGAGTATGTCCACACTAGTATGGCATCGCTTGCACATGGTAATGTGAATAAGGCTGTATCACTGCTTAGAATGTGTGCCATGGATGGTCAGTATGGAGGAGGTATACATACATACACATGGTCAGATTGATGTACAGGGAATCCTAAAAATAGGACATTTTCAATTCTCACTTTGTAATTACTTTGCTTTTTGATGGCCATGGATGCAATGAGTGTTATTGAGATATGGAAAAACTCAATATTTTGGAGTGGTTTTAGGATGTTTGGGATAAAAATGCTTATGTCAGTCAAATATAAAGCACACATTCATTACATGAAGCTTCACATTTTTCTACTTATAAATTCTATACTAAGAAATACAATGTCAGTCTCCAACATGGCAATGCAGGAGGTACAGATGTGGTTTTACTGCTGTGTGTCAACAAGGTGTCTTGCATCCATTTCATAATCTTCACCTTGGGTATAAAGACATGAAGATTTGGTGATGTGGACTGACACCGCAGAACTTGTAATTCTTAGACAGGTGTATCAATGGCAGGCTTTCTTAATTTTGTATGATTCCACCCTCTATCCACTTCTTAAATCACTTGTCCTAGAAATGGTTGTCATTGTAGCAAGCTTAGCTAAGCAGATGAGACTTCCCTACCCCCATCTTACCCTGCAGGACCCCCAAGTGTCTTCAGACATGTTGAGAGATATAATTTCTCCAATATGACCTTGGTCTGCCCTAAGGCATCTATTCAGTTTGATGTAGCTTGTACACCTCATAAGTGAAGCATTTCTACTGTATTCTCTCAACCTGGTTGAGCAATAGCTCTGCTCTGACCCCTACCTCCTTAAATTACCAAGCTCCAGTTCCTCAGTCTGTCATTGAGAGAGTACATCAATCATCCAAATTAGTCTCATTTCTGCACATATTCTCTGTAATCTCATTCTTTCAGTCGGTACCTCAATATTCTGACCAAAGTGGGACATAAACTGATTAGTAAACTATGACCTTTATGCTTTGATTAAGCTCTCTTAACTTTCACAATCTGAATGCCTTTACTATTGCAGCTGCTACAAGCATCCATTGATCAGGCTCCTGGTCTCTTCTATTTTTATTCATGAAAAATACCGCAAAATGCATAAACTCCACAATTTTGGGTCAGCTGCTTTCTTCTCACCTATAGAAAGCGACTCACTGTTTCCCAAGAAAGAAGAATGATTTTTGATTTGGAGGTGCCATTTTTTTACCCTTGTTGCTTACACTCAGCATTGAAATGGTCCAGCACTCCCTGGAGATCACAGCCACTTGACAACAAGATAACACAATCATCTGCAAATAATAATGGTGCAGCCTTTATATCTCCTTACTAGATATGCTGCAAACCTTGACTACACATTGACAGAGCTCTAGCTGGGATAGTTAATTCCCTAAGCAAACCCTCATGTGGCACCCCTTCTCAACCTGAGTGCAGAAGCAGAAAAAAAATGTCCTACAGCATTATAGCTGAGTACCAAGAAAGGCATCTTGAGCTAAGAGGCATCATGTTTCTACATAACAGCTTTTTGCTACAGCACCTTTCTGTAATGTAGCAAAGTTTCAAACACATTGCCTAAAGACTTCCATGTCTCGGATCGCAGATGCTTAAATGATTATTAAATACAGCTTGCCCACCATTCACCATTTGTACTGAACAATAACAATTGTGCTACTGACTTGCAAGGATTGATCAACACCTTTTCTGTTTTGATGATCAGGTCTTCTCATTGCTTGCACCTATAGGTAAGCTGCTGCTTTTGCCCAGTCACAGCTATGATTATGCACTTTGATTTCCTGATCACGAAAATTGGTAAGAAAATGTAATTATTGATGTACTCTTATTCTACCTTGATCCTATACAGCTTAACACTGAGAATGTAGACACATCTCCATCTGAAAATAAATAGTGCAAAGTGAAGGTATAGTGGAAAGCAGTGTGCTATCGGTATCAATTTTGCACAACTGACTGTGACTGAGTAGAAACTTGAAATACATTGTCACTTAATACAGTGCCATCTTCTATGACATACTGACACCCTCCAGTACTTTACACAAAAAATGTGTATTTTCAACACATCTTATTCCAGATGCTGTCATGTTATGGCTAAATTTTTATAGGCTCATAGGTTCACAGGAGGTTACTAAGTTATTGGCCCTAGGGCCTTTATACACCTAGCCATATTATATCATTGTTCCCTTATTGACCAAGTTGTGTGGTCTATATTTGCAGCATGAGTGTATGATCAGCACCGACTGCCCTTATCCAAGAGGGACATAGGTAACACCACTGGGGAAAATTTATGGTCTCCCATCCAGTTGTTTAGCTTACGCTTAAATAGGGTCATTGAAGACCTCTGTTTTACATAAATTAAGAGTTTGTTCCAGAGGAAATGCAATCTCTGGGAGGTATACCTGTCTCTCCAGCATGTCATGTTAATGTTGCAGGCTATTTTAAGATCCCTGGAGAAAGTGAATCTTGTCCCATTTGACTTGCAGATATCATGCATTTCTATGAGGGCAGGGTCCAAGACTGCTCTGTAGGCCAGGCACAAGTTGCCGCTCAGCAGCCTGTAAGATACAGAGTACAGTGACAAGGCCAGTCTGTCCATGTAGGTCATGTGTTGAAGACCCTGAATTTTCTTGTTGAGAAACCTCTGAGGTCTCTCCAGCTGCTGCAGGTGTCTGGTGAGGTACATATAGAAGGGAGCATTGTACTCTATTAGTGGTCTGATGAGGGATAAGTACAGGGGCGTTATAACATCCTTAGCTCTGGATGTGATACCCTTACTTATGAGATGTGCAACAAAGAAGACCTTCCTTACCACTGTGGACACATGGTGATTGAAGTTAAGGTTGCTCTAAACCTGTCTTCCCAAATCTCTCACCACAGGGTTCGAGCTAAGGGGGGGTACTGTTAACATTGTAATTTGAAAAAAAGAGAATACAACTCTTATTACAGCCTTCCCACTCTAGAGCTCAATGTATTTGCAGGGGCTTCCCCTTTGCTGAAAGGGATGATAACACACTTTTTGCATTTAATTTAAGTCCATGGCTTTCGCACCAATCATTTGTCTGTGTAAGCCCTTTCTGTAGTATGTCAACATCGTTGGGGACTCAATGATTGTATCCAGTTTACAGTCATAAATGAATTGATAATCTGCAGGCTATCTATTTTCACCTGGACTTCTGCAAAATAGATTCCAAACAACAGGGGGCCCAGCACAGATCCTTATGGTACACCACTGGTAACTGGTCTGCTGGTAGAGGTGGAATCCCTGACTTTGACTGTATGCATTCTGTTGGTAAGCCAGTTGGCTACCCATTTAGTGATATATGGGTTAATTCCCAGCAGGGTGAGTTTCTCAATGCTGTCTGAGTAGGGGATTGTGCAAAAACCTTGGCTAACTCAACATAGGCTCTATGTACTGTTTTGCCTTCATCCATGGCTTTGGTGACATTCTCAAAATGTCCACCAGGTTTAATAAGCATGATCTACCCTTAATGAAATCAAATTGGGTAGAGCCAATAATTTGAAGGTCACCTATGTCTTTGTTGATAAGGTCTGTGATGAATTTCTCTATGGCCTTATAGATAAAGCTGATTAGGCGTATGGGTCTATAGTTCCCAGGGTCAGTTGATGGACCCCCTCTGTGCAAAGGAATTACTGTTGCTGTTTTCCACTCTGCGGGGACAAAACCATGCTTGGACTGTGGTTGAAGAGAGTGCCAACTGGTTCTATTAGGTTCTGTTTTAGACCATTTAGTAGGCAGCCTGGGATGTTATCCGGTCCCACAGAGGCTGTGTTTTTGGCTATGGAGAGTGCGGTTATGACCTGCTCTTTGGAGATACTAGGTAGAGGACTGGTGACAGGAATGCTTTGGGGTATGTCTGGTATGGACATGGTGGTGAAGTTTGCACCATATCTGTTTGCTAACAGATTGGCTATGTCCTCAGGGTGAGTATGAGTGGTACCATCCACTACTAGTTCAGCACAAAGCTGGCCCTTCCTTTTTGCATTTCTGATGTAGCTAAAGAATGCCTTGTGATTAGCCTTAGCTAGGGATGCTAGTTTAACTTTGTAATTGACATTAGAGGACTTTACAAGATATCTAACTTTAGAAATAAAACGAGTGAGATGGACCTGTCTCAGCTATGTGAATCAATACGAGTGTAACTGGACCCGGTCAAGTAAAGCACAATTTATTCCAGTCATGAACAGACACAATAATAACAGTTAAGCGCTTTCATCTGTAAATACAGACTTCATCAGAACACCATTACTGTGAATTACTGATAAATTTAAAACCTTTTTGGCGCCAAAAGGAACCACTGAAAGTGCTCATTTAAAGTGACAATGCATAGTATATACACACTCTACATATGAACATTATTAAAACCTCATATATGAAAAATATAAATATAAAAATATAAATATACATAAATCGTTAATACTATTAAAACTAAACATTAAAAACATGTGTTACACATAAATGGTCTCAGCTAATAAACTACTTAAGTTGTAATACTGATTTAATAGAAATAAAATCATTAATACCAGGGAATTTTGTGGCATTAGTTGCAATTTGCCAATATAATTCCCTCTAACCTGCTTGTTCATGCTGTGGAGGGTGTCCTTCCTCTGCTGAGCAAGTTCCCTCTTGTTCTTAGACCTTAGTTTCTTCCTCTTGCTGTATAACTTATTTATGCTTGATTTCCACCAGGGTGGCTTGTTTTTTGTGAGGACCTTGTTTTGATTTGTTCAGGTACAGCCGAGTCTATACATTTATATAGGTAATACAGGCCATTTGTGTACACCCCAGTATAAGAGTCATTGTTGACAGTGGTACTAGGGGGGTTGAAACTATTTTTGCTATAGCTTAGGAGGCTATAGTTTGCTTTGGAGAAAATGTTCATCCTTTTTACTCTTGGGAGGGGGATCAGGTATGATTGTTGCTTCAAACAAGACGGATTTATGATCAGATGATCAGACCTTACCAGGAAGGGCAACACACAGGGGGTAGTGCAGAGACCCCCTATGGTGGTGAGTACAAGTCTAGAACATTTCAGCCCCTTGTGGGGGTGCAGACTATCTATTGCAGAGCATATGTATTAACAAAGTCGAGGAACCTTAGAGGGAGCATGTTTGTGCTCATATATGACTCCCAGTTGATGGAAGGATAGTTGAAATCACCCATGACCAAGGTGTTTGGCTGTACAGTTAGTGACTCAAGTAGGTCCAGGTAGGGCAAACAGTTTTCGTGGCTCATGGTGGGGGACCTACCACTAACAATGATATGGAAGGGGTTTTTACCTACAGTTAGTTGGATTTGGAGTAGGTCTAAGGAGTCATACTGTTTGACCAGTCTTGAGGTGTATTTGTCTTTAATGAAGATGAATACACCTCCGTCTTTGGTTCTTTCATGCTCATTTTGAGGCCTGAACTTGCATGGCTGGAGTGCTCCCTGTGGTCTTAAATTATGTCTCTGTGACTGCACAGTCAACAGCATCTTCCAAGATAAAGAGTGCTTCCAGTGAGTGCAGTTTCTGATTTAGACTCTTAGCATTAAGCCGCACAACCTTGAGTTTGTCTCTAATGGATTTTTTTACGCCAGGAATTGTGTTGTTATGACATTGCCTAAAAAAGGCACTATGGGGGAGGCAAGTACCTTTGCCAGTAACTGAAGGCCAAGAGGTGACAGATAAAGACCATCTCTGGCAAACCAGCATGGTTTGTCAACCATATCTTTCCAGGCTGACAGATACTGGACCCCCCTGGATTAACACCAGAAGCTAAGCCAATTGTTGAAGTCAGTCATTTTTTGTTTATACTGAGGCATCATCCTGAGTGAAGGTAGAATGCAGCTTAGGTCTAGGGACATACCTGCCTGGGACACATAATCAGTCATGTCTCTCTTCATATAGTCCAGAGAGATACATCTCAAGTCATTCATTCCAACATGGACCATGACAGAGTCATAACAGTACTTGCTGTTGAGAGACATGAGTGCATGTGTGATCTGACCCTGGTACCTGACAGTCAGCTGACTGTGATCTTTTCCTTGTCCAGCCTGGTAAGGTGGACATCTGTGGTTCTCACTATGGAGTCATCTATGGCCACGACATTTGGTTTTGAGGTGTTTTGCCTTAGAGGATTATTGGCTGAGACACTGTTGTATCTATTATTATGTGTAGTGGATTCTATTGGGTCTGCAGTGTGTGCAGTAGGTTTGCACTTGGAAAGTCTCTGATCTTTAGGTAGGTTTCTAGCAAGGACTTCCACATATGTGGGTTTATGTGTTGTGAGCTTGTTATGTCCAAGAGATGAAGTGTGTGTGCTGACAACCTGTTTGATAGCTGATCTGTTGTTATGTGAGATAACTGATTCCAGATTAAATGTTTTGAAGCAAAGGTTTATTGATTTCAAAACAGCTGGTATTATACATTAGTATCTGTCTCATAGCTGTTATATGTTGGGACTGTCAAACGCATACTCATAGCTAATATACCTTAAATACCCTCTTTACCGTGTCATGTTTCTCAATGATGCAGCATCCACTGCAAGGGAAATGGGGGTTCAGACTCAGACATTAGCTTTGCCTCAACCATAAAAAAAAGAAAAAAAGTTATCCAGTTTGCACCTTATCTTAAAGCTTCAGTTCCAACATACAGACTGTTTTCCCTAACCTGGAGAGTTAAAGCTAATGGATGTTTAAGATCAATATCCTTGTCCATTTCTCATGTTTTAATATATCTCCTCTTCTCTCATTACAAAATAAATGTATTTTAATAGATAAACTAAGCAAAGCGGTATAATGTATAACCATTTATTTAATAAATAAGTGCTGATTCTATTCCTTTCTGTGCATCATGATATTCTAGGATACACATCGCCACACTTGATACCAATGTCTCATATGAGACTGGATTAATGTTTCATATAATTTGTAAGCCATATATGATTGCCATTTTGGGAATTAAAAATTAACTTTACAAAGAAAAGGCTGAAATCTTTATTATGGTGCCAGATCTGTTAAGTTATAGATCTAGATTTGTTCAATAAAACCCAAGTGGATATGAATTCTTTATTGTGTAGCTTGGACTTGGTTCAATTTAGTTTATTCCTCTCTTATAAGCATATGTTTGTTTGACATCCTTGGTACATAGTACATTATACATCCTCTTGAAGGGAAGTAGACTACAGCTGAAAACTATCACCTGTCACATGACAGAGCACTAAATATTGCTGTGGTAGCATAATCAACATTATACAATGCCTACTCTAAAAACGTGCACGTGGATTGGCCAGCCCAACCAGCGTGCCCGTTGTAAATCCCTCAATATACTAACGGAAAAAGGTCCGGTCGCCCGGACTTTTTCCGTTAGTATAAACTGTCTCTATGTTAAAAGAGTTTAACATAGCGACACAGATTTAAAAAGCAACGGAGATCTCCGTTGCTTTTTAAAACTGTCTCGCTATGTTAAACTCCTTTAACATAGCGACACAGTAAAAGCAACGGAGATCTTGCGATCTCCGTTGCTTTAACTGTCGCTATGTTAAATGAGTTTAACATGGCGAGACAGCTTTAAAATAAGCAACGGAGATCTCCGTTGCTTATTTTAAAGCTGTCTCGCCATGTTAAACCCATTTAACATAGCGAGACAGTAAAAGCAATGGAGATCTTGCGTTCTCCGTTGCTTTTGCCCACAGCTCTGATGTACTGCGTAGGCATGCGCAGTACATCAGAACTGCCGCTGAACACCAGACAGCTGCGGAAGGGCAGCAAAGAGGCATTATACAATGCCATTATTTAAGAAAAGTAATTATTTCTTTTCTTAAATAATGTCATTATAATAAATAACCACTTCTGGTGTGGGTAATGCTGGATTTACCCATGGTTGTCTTTGTTTGGTCCCTCGGGCTTCGCCGGGACCAAACCACGCCAACCGTGGGTAAATCCAGCATTACCCACACCCAGGCGTGGGTTATTGCTATATTAACCCATTAGCAGGTGGTAATCCAAGGCTGTTATACTTTTTGCACAATTATTTGAACAGCCTGAAATTATCCAGGCATAACTATGTACAGCAGACCTCTGTTACCACTGATAATTTGTTTATCCTAACACCCTGTTAAAAAATGACACACCTCATTCTTCCCATTGTATTTACCTGAAGAGAAAGGCCCACTTGACATATTTTTAGCATCCTGGCATCCTCGTGTATTTGTACATAATAAGGAGCAGATCACAACCACTGATTAACAGAATGGATCTGCACTAGTTTGATTAGGAGCTTAAACATTAGAAATTATCTGTAAATATGAGCCCATTCACTTGCACTGCAATAACATTGGATACTCTAATATATATCACTGTGCTGACATTCTATGCATTGTTGTACTCCCCAGTGCTGATGTGCCACTGTCCATATGGATGTAGAGACATAGTATTAGTTTCTCCCTCTTATTTACAGATATACTAGAATGCAAACTGCAGATATAAAATATCGGTACCACAAGTGTAATATTCATGTGCGGTCAGTCTGTTCTAAACCACTTCTGTTCTTTGGAAGCTATCAAATTCAAAGGAATATAAGGTGTTTTCTCTAGTCCTCAGAAACATAATTCTACACCTGATACAGCAGCACTGAGAAAATATACTACTTACCACATGGATGAGTTGGCCTTCAGTATTCATTCTTTATTTTCATTTTTGATAAGCAGTACAGGATAGAGGTTCTACTACAGACAGACATAGGCTTGCTACCAGATGTAAGCTGCTTTCATCTTTGTATCTTCGGCATCTACTATTAAAAAAAAAAATATAGTTGCAATGGGCTTTCAAGTTACTTCACAGGAACCAGATTTTTATGAACCTTTATAATTCACATATTTTATTTTGTAGAACAGTTGTGTTATCTATCTAATAGTCTATGAGCTGGAGAGATGTGCAGTGTTTAGTACATTATGGAAGATATCTGGGAATTGTGTTGATACTATGTGAAAGGATGAAATTCTACATTATATTTACTGCTACTACACTTTCTTTTCATTTTGTAAAACACAAAACTCGAAACCATGGACAGGGAAAAGCCGGACACCAAGAAAGTTTTTAGCGCTTTCGTTTGATTTAATAATACTCAAACTTCATCAGAAACAACATTCTAAATCTCACCACCCTTTTTAAATAAAACATAAATCACATGACTTAGCATCATCAATTCTTAAAGTAGCAAATGCCATAAAACTGATAAAATAAATATAAATGACTAAAAGTATATGCACCAGTTATAGAAAAATACACACACACATATATATGTATATATATATATATATATATATATATATATATATATATATATATATATATATATTATTTTTCTAATGTAACAATTTTATAACTTCTGCATCTGTAAAAAACACTTTTGTATTTAGATGCGGTTATGCCGGATATGTTTTCTGTTGATTATAATAGCTTGTTAGAGTGTAGGGAGAGCAAATGGCAGATTAGTCTAAATGCTGATAGCCTCCCTGGTCTCAACTAGACTATTAATATAAAGTGGTTTTTACAGATGCAGAAGTTATAAAATTGTTACATTAGATTAGAAAAAATATATATGGTGAGATTTAGAATTTGTTTTTTGGGAGAAGTGGTTTGGTGTTTTGGGTTCTTTTCATTTTGCTTAAAGCTAATAAGAAAATAAGGTATTTTAAGGATTTTATAAGGCACAGGGCTTATTAATGATATACACTACAGATAATAATAATTTATTCATTTATTAATTAGCCAGGATCACAGTGATGCATGTCAGGGCAATGAATCTGTTGTGCCTCATAGGGATACTGCAAAGATGTATTGCATGATTAAGTAGCTAGCTGTAATTTAAGGATGGTCATAACTGAAGCACAGTGAAATAGTTAAACATGGACACAGTAGGGGAAGGTAATATCTTCATGGCTCCTTATGTGGACATCAGTAGAACAAACATGAGAACAGTAGCAGTTATAGTGAAGAGACAACTGCTGTGATAACTATCACTATGTACTTCACAGCAACAATGTAGACGTATGGTAAAGACAGTCATATGGTAAATGGGTATCTCATTAATTATGTGAAAGGGATGGAAAGGGGAATACAAGAAAATAAGAAAATGGGTTTAGCAAGCAGATGGACATGTGGCAAGAAAGTATAAAGGGAAAAAAGTGTGTGGGGTGTAGGCCCTACATATTTTATATTGTTTGCAAGGAAAATTCCTCTATCTTATATACTCTATCTATCTATCTATCTATCTATCTATCTATCTATCTATCTATCTATCTATCTATCTATCTATCTCTCTCTCTCTCTCTCTATTTCCCTATAGATATATATATATATATATATATATATATATATATGTATATATATATATATATATTTTTTTATTTATTTATATATATGCTATGTCTGTGAACAAGTCCTCTAACTTCTATTTGCATATATTGGATGTAAGAAAGATGTCAACTTATTTCTACACCCAATCACCTCCTTTTATAGTGCAATCTCCATAGCTTTAAAATAATCAGTGAGAAGCTTGATGTAATTAAAACTCAACTCAAAGTTCAAAATCTGCCACTGTTTTAATAACTCTAAATAGGTGTTCCCATACATAGGCATCCAAAGCAATTTTAAGCCCCTTGTTACCTTTTTGAAGTGTAAGGATGCCTCTAAATGGAATCTCTGCCACTGTAGTCTTTTTTATTTATAAAGATTGCTCTCAGTTGATTATTTTAAATCTATTTTAAACCTATAGAGATTGTAGTACAAACTGAGGTGATTTTTTGTTCATGAACATAGCAACCTATAAGAAGCATTTATAGAAGGTTAAAAGAAGGAAGCTGCTACATGATTTGGTTGACGTCTGAGAGGAGCGTGTTTTTTCATGGCCGAAAAAACACTACTCACCCTTCAAATGCACCAACTGATTCTAGATTAAACACACCCACCACTTTGAAACAATCATGATTATTCATCATTGAGTCAACTTGTATGAATGAAAATGCTTTGGTTGGTACTTCCAGAGTTGTCGCACCTTCAGCATCCAATTTTCCTGATAATGTTTCAGCATTATTTAACTCTATTATTCCTTTTTCCCATTTGTGCTCCTGCAACCAGTGAAGGAAGGCACACAGAATTTGCGAGATCACTCTTTAAGCAGAGGGAGAAAGAATCAGAAGACACTTCAACAGGTGGGTTTGGGATAGTTAGATCCAGACTAGTAGTGAGAAGCAAAATCCAGAGAAACTAATAGTGAATATCTCTTCTGTTACACTTACATCTGAGCAAGTAAACCTTCTCAGTAAAGGTCTATCATTTATTCCCACTTCTAGTTCCAATTTGAGTGAGGTCTTAACTGACTTGAGACTTTTTGCTAGGAACATTTCTTTATAGATGTTAGATGGTAATGGACAGCAACCGACTTATTCTTTAAAAAAAACAGTCGGTTTATTCCCTATTAATATTCATATGGTTGAAGCATTTTTTAAAAATAATTCTTTAACTAACAGTCACAGTAAAGCTTTTCATAATTTGATAATAGATGAATATGGTGCTCTACATGAGCTTAGCACCTCACATTCCTTATAATTTCATCCTGCTGACAAAGAGTGAGCAATAGTTGTTACGGATGCACATACATATTTGAATAGTCTGAATGAAATGTTATCTGACACTGGCACTTATATTAAGCTTGTGAAATAGGATACAAATGTATTATTAGAGAAGGTTTCATCTTCACTTCATAACTTGTTAATAGAAGGGACCATAGATCATAAGCTCTTTGAATTTTTTAGTGTTGAGCATCCATTAATACCAGTTTTATATGGGTTGCAGAAAATTCATAAGTCTTTGGCTGACCCACCATTAGGCCAATAGTTTCAGGCCACGGTTGGATGACTGAACCTTTATCTATCTTCGTAGAGAAAATGCTTCATCCAGTGTTAAATGTTGTTAGTACTATTTTGAAGGATACTAAGCATCTTCTTACATCCTTGTATAGTTGGTTCATAGGTGAGTACTAGGCTAATGGCCCTGAGGCCTTTACAAACCTAGCCATAGGATTAGCCTGGCATCGTGCCACATGACCTTCATTTCCAGTGCCTCTGTCGAGTAGAGCCACTGGAGTTATCACCCGGGTGAATTTTCTATTTCCCATCCACTCATTGAGATTTTTCTTGAAGAGGGGCAGCGAGGTGCACTGCTTGATATGTATGGGAAGTCTATTCCATAGCATGGGCAGTCTATGGGTTATGAACCTGTCCCTCCAGTACGTTCTGTAGATTGTGGTAATGAGGATGAGGTCTCTGGAAAGTGTGGTGTGGAGGTATTGGGATTTCTTTAGATGTAGCATTTCTAACAAAGCTGGGTCAGACATGGCTTTGTAAGTCAAGCAGGGAATGCCTCTAAGTAGTATGAGACAGAGAATATTTGTAGTTTTTTGAGTCTGTCCACAAAGGACAAGTGTTTAAGGCCTAGATTCCTCTTTGTGAGGTACTTTTGCAGCCTCTCCAGTTGTTGCAGTTGTCTAGTGATGTACATGCCAAACGGGACATCGTACTCGATGATTGACTTAATGAGGGAAGAGTAGAGGGAGACAATGACCTGTTTCTTCCTGGATGCAAAGCCCTTAGTAATGAGATGTGCCACATAGAAGGACTTTCTGACCACAGTGGCAATGTGGTGATCAAAAAGGAGGTTGCTGTCAACCTGTGTTCCCAGATCTCTTATAATGCCTTCTGTGTCCAGTGGGCTGCCATCGATGTGATAATTCATTGGAACTGGGGTTTTCCCAATGGGGATGATGACACATTTTTTTTTTTTTTGCATTGAGCTTAAGGCCATTGTTCTGACATAAGTCGTTGGTCTCAGTGAGGCCATTCTGTAGGATGCCAACATCACTTGGGGAGATAATAATAGCTCCCACCTTGCAATTGTCTGTGAACTTTTCAGCCAGAGTCCCTTCATGTTGGCCTGGACTTCTGAGAAGTAGATACCAAACAGGAGAGAACCCAGGACCGAACCCTGTGGGACTCAACTCATGACTAGTTGACAGTCTGACTTGGAGTCACTACTTCCACACAGTGGGTTCTATCTGTGAGCCAGTTTGCAACCCACCTAGTGATATAGGGGTTGATGCCTAGCTTAGTGAGTTTTTCTATGATTCTTGAGTGGGGAATGGTATCAAAGGCCTTAGCCAGATTAAGGTAGGCTTTATAACCCACCTTGCTTTCATTCACAGCTCTGGTGACTGACTCAAAGAAGTCAACCAAGTTGAGCAGGCATGATCTACCTTTCACAAAATCAAACTGTGTGGGATCCAGAGTTTGGAGATTCCCTAGATCCTTGTTTATTAGGTCCATGATGATGCATTCCATAGCTTTGCATAGCTTTGCATATCAGACTTGTTGGGCTAATGTGGCGATAGTCCCCAGGGTCTGTAGTCGCTCCTCCTTTGTGGAGAGGGATGACTGTAGCAGTGCACCATTCAGTAGGTACAAAGCCTGAGATGAGCCTGTGATTGTACAGGGCACACAGGTGAGGTGCCAGTTCACTCTGTAGTTCATGTAGAACACAGCCAGGGATATTGTCAGGTCCCATAGAAGCTGTATTCTTGGCCTTGAACAGTGCTGTTTTAACCTGTGCAGCAGTAATACTGAGTGCCCTGCAATCTACTGGTATTGTGATTGGTCCTTTGGGGAGGTGACAGGGGTAATATTGGCACTGAATCTGTCGGCCAGTATATTGGCAATATATTTTGGCACGGTATAGGAGGTACCATTGTGCAGCAGCTCAGAGCAAATCTTGGTATTACTATGGCGATTCTTTACATAACTATAGAAGGCCTTGTGGTTGTCATTACTATCTGCTGCAATTCTGTTTCATAGCTAACTTTAGAGGATTTGATGAGGGATCTCAACTGTTTGTTGAGGCTGATAATGAAGTTTTTCCAGTCTTGGGATTTCACCTTATTCCGCATCAGTTTCCTCCTTCTGTTGTAGAGTTTGTTTATGGCAGGGGGACCACCACATTGGCTTCCTTTTTTTGCAGAAGACTGTCTTGGTTTTATTGGGTATGGCAAGATCTATGCATTTGTCTATGTATTCGTACAGTGCATTGGTATATGATTCGGCGGTCATGCAACTATTCTCCATTTGCATGGATGCTGTGAAGTTAGCCACCTCTGTTTTTAGGAGTCCAAAGTTAGCTTTGGAGAAGTTTTTCATGGTGGTTATCTTTGCGAGGGGGGTGGGGGTAGGAGGGATGTGGATTTCCAAGGTGATTAGGTTGTGGTCGGATCTAACCAGGGAGGAGTTGACTATTGGTGTAGAGCAATGGTTGCCCATGTTAGCAATGACCAAGTCAAGGCTGTTGCTACTTCTAGTGGGGGTAAGAACAAGCTTGTCCAGGGTATTGGAATTACTGAAATCCAGGAAACACTGGGCAAGTGTATTTGTACATTAGTAGTCTTCCCAGTTAATGGAGGGGTAGTTGAAGTTTCCCAGTATGAGAGTGTTAGGTTGAACCCTAATACTCGCCAGGGTGCTTAGGAATGTGGAGTGTGAATCTTGGGAGATGGTTGGGGACCTAGAGCAGGCTACTCAATGTTAGCTGCACCTTACTCAATGTTAGCTGCACCTAAAGTATCTCTGATGCGTTATGTTGGGTTACCAGTCTGGATGTGTGCGCATCCTTTATGGAAACATCACCACCTTTGGAGCTTTGGTCCAAGTTCTGGGGCCAAAAGGGGTGGAATGAGTTATAGCCTAGTAGTGCAGGGGTGCTTTCTGCTGCCTTGAACCAGGTCTCTGTTACAGCACAAATGGCACTGTTCTCCATTTAAGGAGCACTTTGAGCAAGTGCATTTTGAGATTTAGACTTCTAGTGTTGAACAGCATGACCCTCAGATTGCATTTTTTGTAGCTCTTATGGTGATAATTTGGTCTTTGGAACACCAACTAAAAAGGCACTATAGGTTGTAAGAGCCTTGTACAGTATTGGGAAGCCCAGGGGAGAGAGATCAAGGTCTGTCAAAAATGTCATCCCAGGCAGACAGATATTGAATCCCCATAGAAGGACACCAGAAACTTAGCCATTTGTTGAAATCAATCATTTTCTGCTTGTAAAGTGGTATAATTCTGGGTGATGGTAGGATGCTGCTCAGAGCTAGGGTCATACCCACCTGGGCTACATAATCTGACAGCTCCTCCATGTCTCTTTTCATGTAGTTCAGGGAGGTATGTCTCAGGTCATTCACACCCACATGTACAATGACAGAGTAATTTTTTGTACCTGTTGTTGAGGGACCTGAGTGCATGCATTATGTGGTGGATCTTGGCACCTTACAGAAAGCTGACTGTTACTTTCTCCTTATTCAAACTTGTGAGTGGGACATCAGTGTGCCTCACTATCGAGTCACCTATGACTAGTGTGTTGGGCATGCTGTTTTACCTTAGGGGCTTTGGTTGAGTGGCATGCTATTTAGAAGAGTTATGTGTCTCGTGATTAGTGTTGTGTTGTGGTGGTCGAGTGCGTTTTCTGCCTTGGAGGTCTCTGCTGTTTGGGTAGATTTTTATTGAGAACCTCCGCGAAGGTGGGTTTGTAGTTTGTGCTTTTATGTGAAGGCAGTGCTGGTGTATGTTCTGGAGGGCTATGTGTTCCATGTGGTGTGGTGCAAGTGTTGACCTTCTCCTCTTGACCAGCTATTCCGGTCTTGGCTGGAGAGTGTGTGGCTTTCAATTTGTATATGAAAGTGCATCTCTCGCAAGTCTGAGTGTTGGGAGGTAAGAAGAGAGGGTTGACAGTGTACATGAGGCAGTTGTTACATTGCCTCAGGATGCCCAAGTTCATCAGGTTAATAGGAGAAAGCAGCACAGGGAACTGACCTTTAGACAAGCCTGGAGGGGTGGACATTAATAATAAGTACTGGAGATATTTTCTTGTAGAACGTTTAGTGCTGGTAACACTTTTGTGTGCTATAATAATTGCTACAAGAATTCAGGTAAAGTGCTAGACTAATAAGCTAGTAAAAGTGCAGGAGAGGAGAGAACAAGCAGATCTATGGGAAAAATTGAAAAGCAAACTTTGGCACCACTCAGAAGCTTACAAACAGTTCTAGATACAGCAAGTCTTTATCTGGATTAGACAAGTTACAGGAAAGTCAGGAAACAAGTGCAAATGAGGGCTTTTAAACCAGAAATTTTAAAGGGATGGAAAAACTGCCCAAACGGCCAATAAACTATAATTCCTGGGCCAGAAATCACTTGTCTTGTGATAGATAGGCTACCTAGTGCTTACCACCCTCACTGACAAGCTAGAAGGCTTCCCTCCAACACTGAAAGGCTTGGGGGACTCAGAAGCTTACAAACAGTCCTAGATACAGAAAATCTGTATCTGGACTAGACTAGTTACAGGAAAGGCAGGAAACAAGTGCAGATGCAGGCTTTTAAACCAGAAAAGTTGAAAGAGATGGAAAAACTGCACACATGGCAAATAAACTACAATTTCTGGGCCAGAAACCACTCCTCTTGTAGTAAATAGGCTACTTAGTGCAAACCCACCCACTGATAAGCTAGAAGGTTTCCCTCTGACACAGAAAGGCTTGGGGAGCTCAGAAGCTTACAGTCTTTGATACAATAAATCTGTATCTGGACTAGACTAGTTACAGAAAAAGCAGGAAACAAGCTCAAACATGGGCTTTTAAACCAGAAAAGTTGAGACAGAAGGAAAGAACTGCCCAAACGGCCAATAACTACAATTTCTGGACCAGAAATCATTCCTTTTGTGGTTGATAGGTTACCTAGTGCTTACTGCTCCCACTGATAAGCTAGAAGGCTTCCCTCCATCAAAAAAGGCTTGGGGGGCTCAGAAGATCACAAACAGTCCTGGATGCAGCAAATCTGTATATGGACTAGGCTAGTTACAGGAAATGAAGGAAACAAGCTTATATTTTTTTTTACAGAAAAGCAGCTAAAACAGCAGTAAAAACAATTTAAGTACAGTTTAGCTCACTTGAGTGTGTAGCAATATTAGAGCAAAAACAGTTTAAATAAATGCAATTTATTCAAACTGTATTCTGAACTGAAGTTCAATTATTGTTTATTCAACTCTCTGAACAGTTAAAAAGTGCCAAAAATATACTTATCAGCTGAGAAGCACACTCAGTCAGAACACAAGGAGAATCTAGTAATTTTTTTTCCCTACTGTTATCAATTTTATTTTAGTCACTATAGACATTAATTCATTATTTACTTGAATGACACGGGTATAGAATATTTATATTCAAATTAAAATTAAGTAAGTATTTATATTTACGGGTATAGCTTATTTTTGCTCAACATTCTCAGTATGGTGCAATAAAGATTTACTTGATATGCACACTTTTAGAAATTATTTTAGATGATGTTTTACATTTGCAGATGCTTTTTACTTACAAAGAGCTGGCATAGAGATTGGCACCATGTGTGCAGTTACACCAACATGGTTTTGGCACATTGGAAGTCCATGCATTTTTTTATTAATACTAATGTCTTTAAACAGTTTATTTATATTATGCTAATTTTTGGATGATCCATTTATGATTTGGCATGGGCCATCTGGCACCTTGCATGAGTTTTTTAGACTATTTACATGGCATTACTTCATTTCTTAGCTTTTCAGTGACCTTCTCTTATAAGAGCATTGAATTCTTGGATGCTTGTATAACTAAACAGGATGATGGTTTATCTACAAATATGTACAAGAAATTAGTCAAGAAAAATAATGTACTATATAGACATAGTATGCATCCCCATTATGTTTATAGAAATGTTCTTAAAAGTCAGTTTTACAGGGCAGCTAGGCTGAATGATAGAGATGCAAATATGCTGAGAGCTTTTGAGGATATAAAAGTGATTTTATGTCTAGAGGATATTCTTTTGCTGAGATTAATGGTACCATCAATGAGGTTTTATCACATATATTTGATTCTGCTTGACCCTGTTTCTCAGATTACAAGTTTACTAATAGTAATCGTGTCCAATCTAATAAGATCAGGATGAATTCAACGTATTTGAACGATGTACACTTTGTATGTAATATTATAAAAAGGAATTGGACAATTTGGATGGCTGATGAGATGTATAGAACACTACTAGGTGATGTTCCCCACTTTTGTTTTATGAGCAATCACTCTTTAAAAAGGCAAATATGTTATAACGTGTATGGTACTGTTGGTCCTAGATCTGACAGATGGGGCACTTTTTCTTGTAGGTCCTGTAATATGTGCGAATTTATTTGCAATGATTTATGTTTAGTTCACCTCACAACTAAAGTTACATATTATTTTAATTTCTATGCTGCTTGCAAAAGCAACAACTTAGTACATTTAGCTAAAGCATGTAAGACTTTTAGGTTGGCAAAACCAACAGGGTTTTTAAAGATCGCATTAGGGAACGCATTCATGATATAAGAAAATGTGATGGGGGAATGCACTTTATAAACATATTAATGCAACTGGATCTGTTCATGCTTTTCATTTTATGGTTTTGCAACTATATAGTGTAGGAAATAGGGCTGGAGACATTAAAAACACACTGAATGTACTGAAATATATTAGATTTTTGAGTTACATGCACACAGAGGCTTAGGACATAATGAAAGTGTCCCCTTAGGACCTAAATTGAAATCACATGCATTTAAATAATTATTATTTGAAAAGCTTTTGTTTAGAAAATGTTGTGGATTTTGCATTTTAATATGGTCTGAAGAAGAGCTGTTATGGTGTGAACGTGCTTACCATTTGTTTAATAAAAGTTTAAGCCATGTTCAGCTGGTTTTCTTGTTTCTTTAGCTATTGTTCATGTTTACCAGCTGGTTATCCAGTGAGCAGTTTTTCATTCTGTGTTTTAAAACCATTATATTAGATAAGCATTAGCATCTGAGAACTGTACTGAGGAGACAAGAACAATACATGGCGAGCAGTCATAAGGACCACAAGATGTCTAGCCAAATACACCTTTAAGCAGACATACTTAAAGGTTCATGGCACACTTTTCAAGCACTAGTGCTTACCTCCCATATTGAGCAGGGCTGTACATAACAATCCTGCTCTAAATGTGTATCTACTCATTCAGCCATCAAGACTAGCCTTAAAGGAAACCAAAGTAGCACTTTATTTGAGCTGTGGAGGTAACATATTCCATAGGCTGGAAATACATTGAATGAGGAACCTATCCCACAGAGAGTCTGCCTTATTTGGTGGTGTAGATTTAGATCCCTAGTGTGGGTGTTTGTCATGCCACTGGTTTTACAAAAACAAGAGGAGGAGATCAAATATGACTGTTTTATTTATAATGAACAACGAACTGCAGGACCCAAATTGCTACACCACAAAATGAAACAACGAAGCCAGTAAAAATTCTTTATTCTCTAGCGCCTCGGCCACAGTAAGCCTTCAAGGACTCCTTGAAGGCTTACTGTGGCCGAGGCGCTAGAGAATAAAGAATTTTTACTGGCTTCGCTGTTTTATTTATAGCCTGAAAATACACTTGCCATCTCAGAGTAGCCTGTAGACCAATGAGTGAAATGAGAGTTCTGTTAATCTACTAGAATAGTTGAAAGATTTAATACCTTTAATTTTCTTGGTAAGGTATGTTTGGGGCCTTTCTATTTGAGCAACATGCTTTAACTTATACATACCAAAGGGGGCATTGTATTGAATACTGGGTCAGATAGGGGAAGAATACAGTTGCGGAATGACTCCTCTGGATCTTGAAGACTTTCCCTTAGAAATTAAATGGCCAGATAGAGGTATTACCTGATTATGGTGGAAACATAATAAACGAATGATTAACAATTGTTGAGAAAAGTACCCTGCACTCTTATGACAACGTCTGTTTGAGGTGGAGTACCATTTAAAACATATGAAGTGTGAACAGTTTTTTATCAGCTGCTACTATGCTTTACTTTCTTTGCATTAACATGAGACAATTTTCAGTACAGCATGTATGTGCATATTCCAGCCCTTGCTAGAGCTGTTTACTTTCAATAGATGAATAGATAACAGTGCCTTGCCTCCGGCCATCAACACATTTGATCAACCACACTTCTGGGATACTGGACTGAATGTCTGCAAAATAAATGTGAAAATAGGAGAGGGTCCAACACTGAATCATGTGGTATCCCACTAGTTATAATTTTATGTTCAGAAAGGGTACAGCAACTTTCACAACCTGGGATCTGCCAGATAGCAGATTTGTAATCCAGTGGATAACATATGGGCTTACATTAAGTTTGTCTAATTTTTTCACAGTACTAGAATAGATGATAGTATCAAAACCTTTGATCAGATTGAGATAGGCAGTGTCCACTGAGTGACTACTGACTACAGCCTCTGAAAGCTTTTCGCAGTAGCTTACTAGATTTAGGAGATGATGACAAAATGCAGAACCAGTAATATTTATTTACTTATTTCATCATCTGTCAACACCACTGAGACATTAAATATCAAATCATACCTTCTTACTAGGGAACTGCAGTCACCCACGCATTGATTGGTACACTTACACCTCTAAAAATAGTTATACTCAACATTTCCTAGACTTCAGTAATACCAGTGGTTTGGAGCAAATTGTAAAACTACGCACTGGAGACTTTAATATCATTGACCTAGTCCTAACCAGCCTAGCACCTGCCTACATCCCTCTCTGCATCTCCTCATCCCTGGTTAAATCTGACAACAAATCAGTAAACTTCTCTGTCAGGCCTAGTGGTGTCAATGAACCACCAAATGAGACCAGTTTAGGGACATCTCCAAGGCAGACCTACTTTAGCTTGTAGAAGACCTATGCGAAATTTCGAACATTCCCTTGCAAATGGACCCAACTCAGAGGGCTGCTGCATTCACCTCTGATTTTTTACCAGGCCCTAAACAGTTGCACAGAAATGTCAGTACTCATCTGCCCTAAATATAACTGTGAATTTGGGAATAATATTCTCTGGTAAAACTGCTGTATTAATAAACTGCACAACAAAAGAAGGAAAATAATAAAAAGTTGCAAAAAATGTCCATCTCCCTGCCTAAAGTCTACATTGAGATGCAGCAAGAAACTGAAAATTGCTATTAAAAATGTTAAGCAGAGCAGGAATTTGAGGTTGCTACAGAATCCAAAGAAAACTGCAAATCTTTCTTCAGTTATGTCAGAAAATTAAACAATAGTGTCCAACCCATCACTGAGCTCGTTCATAATAATAATATCATCAATTCTGACTCCAAGAATATAGCTATATATTGGCAGACAGATTTAGTGCTAACTTTACACCTCCTACCCACATTGTTACTTTCACTGTCCCTGAGAATTTGGATTCCTCTGTAATCACCATGGAACAAGTCTTGAATCACTACCTAAAGCTAATAAAATGCTATAAAATGTTTTTATGTTTGTTTTCATAGGGCTGTTCTCCCCAGGTCATTGTAAAATATTTAATCTGTTGTGGGGCTTTACTCCCCTTGTACATAATTACTTGACTACTGTTTAAATGCTTTTGAATCTGTTGTGGAGCTTTTCTCCCCAGGACTCTGTTGAAAATGGGCCATTGACTCAGTTGGACTTTCCCGGTTATCAAAGGACAAACAAATAAAGAACAAGAAAAAATAATATTTCCATGGGACAAGACATCATACCAGGCTGCATTCTCATCAGTTTAAAATATTCACTGAGACTCTTCTTAAACTGTTCATCCTCAGCCTATCTACAGGGTTTCTTTCCAGTGCTTGTAGAATAGCCACTGTGGCTCCCCCATAAAAGGATGGCCCCTCTACAAATCCATGTAATTATAGACCCATCAGCCCCATCAGCCTTATATGCAAAGTTATGGAACATATCATATAACTCATTTATGCAGATCTAGGCAACTTAATAGATCTAAATCCCAAATGGTTTGTTTTTTGTGAAGGGCAGGTCTTGTCTCTCTTAAACCTATTAAGCTTCTTTGAAGGAGTTATAGGTGTGGACAGTGGTCATTCTCCACAAATGGCTTAACATGAACTTGCCAAGGCTTTTAACACTATCTGCTCTGCTGGTGTTATTAGAAAAACTTAATGTAACCCCCTAAATTGTTTGCTGGATTGCAAATTGGCTATCCAACGGATCCCAAGTTGTGAACGTTTCTGTTTAACTCTCTGAATTTAGATCTGCAACAAGTGGTGTGCCACAGGGATCAGTTCTGAGCTCTCTACTGTTTGGCAGCCATTTTGCATCCAAGTCAATATCCCAAAAATTTGGTTGACTAAGTTTACTTCTGACTGCAAACTGGGATTGTTATCCAGTAAGGGGTAGAATATACACAGATATTGTGTCTTTGTGGCCTTAGAGAAAGCAGATGACAGGGTGCCTAGAGAGGAGTTGTGGTATTGTATGAGGAAGTTGGGAGTGGCAGAGAAGTATGTAAGAGTGGTACAGGATATGTACAATGGTAGTGTGACAACGGTGAGGTCTGCGGTGGGAGTGATGGATGCGTTTAAGGTGGAGAAGGGATTACATCAAGGATCAGCTCTGAGCTCTTTCTTATTTGTAATGGTGATGGACAGGTTGACAGACGAGATCATGCAGGAGTCCCCATGGACTATGATGTTTGCAGATGACATTGTGATCTGTAGTGAGAATAGGGAACAGGTTGAGGAGACCCTGCAAAGGTGGAGATATGCTCTAGAGATGAGAAAAATAAAGGTCAGCAGGACTAAGACAGAATATACCTGTGTGAATGAGAGGGAGGATAGAGGAATAGTGAGGATTCAGGGAGTAGAGCTGGCGAAGGTGGATGAGTTTAAATACTTGGGATCAACAGTTTAGAGTAATAGCGAGTGTGGAAGAGAGGTGAAGAAGAGAGTACAGGCAGGATGGAGAAGAGTGTCAGGAGTGATTTGTGATAGACGAGTACCAGTAAGAGTGAAATGGAAGGCCTGCAAGAGGTTAGTAAGACCAGTAATGTTATATGGGCTGGAGACAGTGGCATTGACAAAAAGGCAGGAGACAGAGTTGGACGTGGCAGAGTTAAAGAGGTTAAGATTTGCACTAGGTGTGATGAGGGTGAACAGGATTAAGAATAAGCATATTAGAGGGTCAGCCCAGGTTGGATGGTTTAGAGACAAAGCCAGAGAGGAGATTGCATTGGTTTGGACATGCGCTGAGGAGGGATGCTGGGTATATTGGGAAAAGGATGCTAAGGATGGAGCTGCCAGATAAGAGGAAAAGAGGAAGGCCTAAGATAAGGTTTATGGATGTGGTGAGAGAGGGTATGTAGGTGGCTGGTGTGACAGTGCAACATGCAGAGGACAGGAAGAAATGGAAACAGATGATCTGTTGTGGTGACCCCTAATGGGAACAGCCAAAAGAAAAAGAAGATGGTGTTTCAAAAACAGTCTCAAACTAAATGAATGAAAAAAGTGCAGCATAATAATGTTTGGCACAAACATTGTTTTCACTTCATATGCTGTCAGTGATACTCCTCTTCAGACAGATAAGGTCAGAAGAGATCTAGGTACTTACGTGCATAGCTTTCTCTCATTTGGTCATCATGTCTTCACTATAGTCAGGAAATCCTTCTACCTGGCCTAGTTAATATCCAAGAGAATATCTTCAAGATCCAAGGAAGTCATCATACCACTGTACTCTTCTCTTATCAGACCCATCATTGTATAGAATGCCCAATTTGTATGTACAAATCCAAGCATATAGCTCTAATGGAAAGGCTCAAAATATTTCTAACCAAAAAAATTAAAGACATTAAATGTTTCAACTAGCTTGAAAAATTGGTGACTCTTCTTATACTCAGTAGTCTACAGGCTGCTGAGAGGTGACCTGCATCTCACGTTTCAAGCCATGAAAGACCCATTTCTATTTGACCTCCAATTTCTTCACAAAACCAGTGGACATACAAACACTTACACTAAAAACTTAAATCTAAACCAACAAATAGATAAGACTTGCGGGAAAGATATGTTTCTAACTCAACATATTCCTAACAAAATGTCTGGAATAAGTTAGAGTTATAGGTCAAAGTACTTTATTTAAGATTTATTTAAGATTGATCTTGATGACTGGATTGGCAGACAAAAAGTTACACCAAGACTATTATGCTTGGCCTTGCCTGATATGGAAGGTGAGCACTATTAAGTGCTTAAAAAGGGTCTGGGTAAAGATGTGTATAGCCAAGCATCTTGTGGTCCCTGTGATAACTTGCCTAGTGTGTTCCTATGTTCATATGATAGTTAGCACAGTGGTGTAAGGTTCTTACCTGTTAAAGAGCTACACCCTGGAGTAAAGAATGAAGAGTGAGTCCTTCTTTCTTCAGATATCTCCAGTATTTTAAAATATTATATACACTGAATAAAAACAGGTATTGTTACTACAGAGAATTAAAATAGATCTGGAGGACAGAATAATTTGCTTTTTACTTTTATTAAAAACAGAAGGTTTAGAAGTTTAGGCTTTGTGTACTTCTGCTGAGATGCAGCATAAAAAGAATTCTTTTGATCAGTAAAAATGTCTGCTAATGGTCACATTTCACAATTCCCAGCATGACAAATGAAACAAAACAGCATTTTGACAACATAAATGTAAAATCAAACTGGATATCCAAATGAAAAGCTAAGCATTTGTTTTTTGGGGAAATACTGTTTAGAAATGTGCTGGTTCACAGAATGACTCAAAATACCCGAAAACCACTGGCCAGAATCAGACCTCCTGACAGAGGCCATGATTTTCTGCTTGTCAGGAGAAAAGTTTGATGGATGGCAAACTCTAGACAGCAGAGAGCAAGTCGTCTGCAGCAGCCAACTTGGTATATCTTTACATCAGTCTAAGGAAACAAACTTTATTAACAACAGTATTCTGAAATACAGGAAAAAAGGGTGGAAAATCCACAGTAAAAATGGCAGAAACTTTCCAAACCATTATGGACATTCCTGCCTCATCTCTGCTTCCCACACCAAGATATCCATAGGATATCAGTGTCATAGGTCATCATAATGGTGCCTGCACTGTTGTTTTGTACAGGAGATGCTGGTGACTGTGATCAGCTGCATTTCTATGTCTTACTAGGCATTTACTTTAGAGAATGGACCTGTATAAAGTCACATTAGCCAGTCCCTGGACTGGCTGAGATGGACATGCAGTAATATCTTGCCCTCTTGGATCCAGGCAGGTGCTCTCCATTGAGCACTAGACATGATGTCCATTGCCCCAAATATACAGCAAAACTAAATGGCAACTTGGGATTCAAACTTTAGACAGAACTTTAAATCACATGTGGCACATTTTGGCATGCACGGCTGGGGATGTGCTATAGACCATATATACACCCCTATATAGATGAAGTGCATCAGTGAAACATAACGATTTATGGACATCAGTGTAATACAGCCTCATTAACATACATGCAGTGCAATGTAGTACTTAACTGTGACTATTATGGTTGTGTTGTCAAACACACACACACAAACACACGCAAACACATAGAGAGCAAGGAAGCAACAGCAACTGTAGTAGTATTTGAGCAATGTGGAGAACTATTTGGCTGTATAGAAGTAACAATTCTAAAGAACAAAGCCAGGAGGAGGTACATAGTATTCTACAGTACTGTGGTAAGGTGCATATCACCAATGTCAAATATATGGGAATGTTTGGCTGGAAATATACTATGATAACAATACTGTTATCATGGTACCACTACTGGTTATTGTCATATGTAACTCTCTGAATCTTGACACCATTGCGCATTTAAGCTGTGAGCCTTTGACTGTACATTTTTCTTTGTGTCCTTATTTTTTTGCTTGTTTTTGCCTGACTAGTCCAGGTTTTTGTCAAAAAGGGTTATTGGACCAGTCTACTTAACTTGTTAACAACCACTAAATAAATAAATAAATAAATACTAGAAACTGATTTCAGTATCAACCTGCAGGTGCAGCTGATGCAACATCTGTGCTTGTCCATATATAATTGTATATGTGGGATGGCAGACTGCAACACCAGGGTTATATTTATATGGCATGTATTTGTGTGTGTACAAGGTGCAGGGTTTGAGTCTCACAAGGGATAACTGGCTAGGCTTAAAATGGCTTGCAAGGGCATTTAGCTTAGTACTAACCTATGAACCCTATATATATATATTTTTTTTTTTGTGTGTGTGTGTGTGTGTGTGTGTGTGTGTGTGTGTGTGTGTGTGTGTGATCAAGCTGATTAACACTAGGGTACCCTACTTTATATGACATATATGTCATGTCACCTCTAGTATCCTCCTAGCCTTGTCCAACCCTGTACTATTGTGCATTGCTATCCAAAGTGCTGTGTGTCATTGCTATCTCACTTTGTGTAGACATAAATGCCCTATATCTTCACTTTTCTACTGTCCCAAGTGTAAGCATGTCTTCCAGAGTGGGTTAGAAAACTCTGACCATGTGAAGAATAATAACTTGCTACAGACAGAGTATGGGACAAAGTATTCTTTAACATCAGTGACATGAGTGAAATGAACTGCACAACAAAACAATGTCAGAAACATGTCAATGACATTTTATTGTAGACTTTACAGAAGATGCACAGCATAGCAGCATAGAAGTATGCAAATGTGGAAGATCATTGTCCATAGAAAGCCCCATGAATAATAAGTTATTTTTAGTGTCCCTACATGAAGACAAGGAAAGCACCGGCATCATAGCAGGATGGGTGTTCATAGGCTGAGACTGTGAAGGGGGATTCTAGAATCTATGTATCTCACAGGAAGACCAGCCAGGTTAGTAGCCATAAGCCCTATGTTATACAGAAAATATGCATATACTGATTCTCGTGAGTACACAATAACCACTGCATATATACTTCATACATAGACTGGGTGCTCATTCTGAGGGGATACCATAACAGGTACGTGTATGCTCTTTGTATGTATCCATTTGCCATCTGTATGCACAACACCATGCATCAGATGTTGTGAAAGCTGTTGCCGTCACTCAGTCTTCAAAGACAGTCCACTTCTAAAGTGACACCTATAGAGGCAGACTCAAGCAATAGGCTGAGGATAGCACCTGTGTGTGGTCAGATGATAATACCAACAAAGAGATCAAGCCACAGTCCTAGGACACTTTGATTCTCTGTCTCTTCTAGATGTCCCCACACCTATTATCCAGGATGACAGTGTAGCCTCACCAGCATCTGCTCTACAGGATGCATGGCATGAGGGTTCACCGTCACTTGGCAAGTGCAGCTCCCCTGTGACTGAGAGATCACTCTTGCCACTCCTCATGGACTTGCTGTGGTAGATCAGTGCACTGCATTATATGCTTGCATACCCAATGGATTGCAGTTTACCAGGGCTCCAGGTACTGCCCAACATCCCATCTAGATCCAGATATGCAGGCAGCTGTAGGGATCAAATCAAAAAATATGCAGGACTATAATCCAGGCAAAGCTGACAGTTGCCTATGTTGACATGGAGATGACAAATATGATATGGGGCCTCCATGAGGATATTACCCAGTGATGTCAATGCTTCTATAAGGAAATGCAGTCCAAAAATGATGCCATTGCAGGTCTCATGAGCTCTATGGTCATACATGTTAGCACTATGTCTGTGTTCATGTAGAGAATAGCTAATGCTATCACTGGTGATCAAGAATGTTGGTCATGGCCAAAGGAGTGTGCATACCCTGGATGGGTGAATATGGAAGTCATCAAAGGGCATACAGACCTCATCTGCAGTTGATAGTGGCATATCATTTCCCCACCCCATTTCAGGAAGGGCCATGATACAGAGGTTTTATAGGCAAGGTGCCTTATCACTGAACCCCTGAGAGATTGTCATCCACTAGTTTCAGTACAATGTTGTCCTGGGAGTGGGTAACTAGTCATGCTATATCTGACCATTACAGTAGTCCATATGCATGGGCACATAGTGGCTCTTCCACCCAGTATGCAGAGGAACTCCTGTATGACACTAATTGTCCATTTCACATTGCCCACATCCCCACCTCAGCTGACAGTAGACCCCACCACTAGGTTGTTTATTCAGCCATGTGTCCTTATGTCCCTAGGTACCTGTGCAAATTATGACAGTTGTCACCCTCACCATCCTCCCTCTTGTGTGCTGTAAGTAGGGATGTCAGATGTACAATATGACTTGATCATGATCTACCAGCATAGCCTTTACTTTCCACTGCAAGCATGGTTTGTTTCTGAGTGTCTCAACATAACCACTCTGTACATGTCAGAGACCTTGAGGTAGACTTGATGTTGCTGCTTCACTTGCATTGCCAAATAATGTGCACAGTGCTGTCTGTCACATTTTCTCTTGCAATTGCTTGACTATATTGTGGTAGAGGCTGTGACAGGGCCTGCTGTTGCTGGTGGGGAGGTTCCTGGGTCTCCTGGCTGTACTACCTGATTCCTCATAATCACGTTGTGTAGCATGCAGTAAGCTATGAAAAACCTTGCAGGCTATGATGCTGGCATATTGCAGTGCACCCCTGAAAGGTTTAGGCAGTGGAATCAGGCTTTCATCAAGCCAAACACTTACTCTACTTTGCGCCTGGTTTACGCATAAGTAGTGTTATATTGCATGTTGGCTACACGTTGTGGGCTCCATATACGTGCAATCCACCAAAGCTCCATTGGATATTCTGTATCACCTACAATACAAGAAAGACATACAGGGAGTGAATGAGAGATATATACATACTGCATGCAGCGGTAGAAATCTGAATATATTGGTGGGCCTATACTTACCTATTAGGTGACTCTGTGGAATATCCCTGTGGAAGAAGTAGTGCTATAGATGACTTGTATGCCATATGTGCAAATCTTCATCACTGCCAGTGTTTCATAGAGATACATTGGTTATCAGCCCCTGTGTATTTCACACTAACTGTCAGTTGATGGAAAGTTAGTCCTTTGTGTCATTGGACACCACATTTAGCTTTTTTGGGGCATGTGTACAATCTATGTCTCCTATAACTTTGGGGAGGCATACAATGTCACAGAAGCTAGGCATGGTAGCATCTATCTGTCTGTTACAATGGAGTGAAAAGAGCTGCTCATTCAAATATGGCAGGGATTTATTAATGAACATCTTGAATATTTTACAGGCCAGTGCCTTGATACACCCAATGTGTGCTCTGTCTGTCTCTAAAAGGTTCTTGTATTTAGAATGGCAAGTGGTATGCCTTCCTTGGTATGAAACAGTAGATAAAGTCCATACATTCCTCCAGTTCTATTTTGTGGGCCATAAAGATCAGTCAATGCCTGTATAATGTCTTGGTCCATGTAAAATGGTCCTGGAGCTGCCAGACTTTCAGCTGATGAGATGTTATCCTGCGCTAGTACTGTTTTCATTTGCACTACTTGCAACCATGTCACTCTTCAGGGTGCCCACTTTTGGTGCTTATATTTATCAGATCCCACGTGCAAACATTTCATTTAACATGCGTGGTATGGCTTTATTTATGTTTTCTTTGGTCCTATGTAGGAAACTATCATGTGTGTTGCCTGGTCCCATGGAACTTGAGCTTTTATGTTTAATTGTGGCAGCAGTTATCAAGCCTATGTTATATAAAGAATGTTTCCCTTTCTCTTCATAGCCCTTTGCCATTTTTATTTTTTCAAAATTTATTAATTTGAATAATTTTCAAATGACCAAAATAATGGCTTATTACTAGCATAGAGTTAGTTGCAAAGTATTGACATGAAATGCCAAAAAGACAAAGCAATAAGAATGAAAACAATGTCTTGTTCCCCTCATAGTTACAGAATTTAGTCATCCAAAGTCAGCCTTTCAAAGTACACAGGTTCAGAAAATAGCCACTTGATTCATAGGTTCATAGGAGATTACAAGGCTAATGGCTTAAGATTCCTTACAGGCTAGCCAATATAACCCAATTTTACCCAATATATGGTCCCTATGGGCAAGAAGACATCATGGCTTTGTGCCTACGCCTTGAGTATCTTACAAATTGTCCCTGTTTATAAGGACATAGGCACTATCTCAGGTGTGAATTTGAGATTTCCCCATCCATTGAGCCAAACTGTGTTTGACGAGGGTCAGGGACGGGCTCTGCTTAATGTGAATAGGAAGCCTGTTCCAAAAGAAGGGGCAGTCATTGAGAAACATATTTGCCTCTCCAGCATGTTTTGTGTGAGTCACTGAATAAGTTTAGATCCCTAGATTGCGTGACCCTCATGATGTTTGATTTGTGGATATGTAGCAGCTCCATCAGGACTGGATTTGTGAATGCCTTGTAGACAAAACAAAGGTCATCCTAAAATAGTCAATAGGTTAAAGAGTAAAAGGATTGGGCTTTTAGTCTGCCTGCATAGGATATGTTGTTTACATCCTGCATTTTCTTTGTGAGGAACCTCTGAAGCCACTCCAGATGCTGTAAGTGCCTAGTCAAGTACATCCCAAATGGTGCATTGTACTCAATTATTGGTATAATGATGGCTGAGTACAGCTGGACTATAATTTCTAGGATCTGGATGCCATGCCTTTACTTATAAGTTGTGCCACCTAGAAGGACATCCTCACCACTGTGGACACATGGTGGTCAATGTTCAGGCTACTATCCATCTGTGTACCCAGATCTCTCACTTCTGAGTCTACTTGTAGGGGCGTTGCATTGATGTTGTAATTTTCAGGGGCACTTGACTTCCCAGAGGGTATGATAGTGCATTTTATCACATTTAGTTTTATGCCATGGTTCTGGGCACTAATCATTTGTCTGATCTAGACTCTCCTGAAGGATATCAACATCACTAGGGGATTCAATGATTGCCCCCCCCCCAAGCCTGCAGTCATCTGCAGACTTGGTCATGTAGAGGACTTCCACATTAGCCTTGATTTCAGAGAAGTACATTCTAAATAGAAGTGGTGCCAGCTCTGAACCCTGTGGCACACCACTAGTAACTAGCCTCTTGTTGGATCTAGATTCACCCAATTTAACAACATGTGTCCTGTCCATGAGCCAGTTAGCTATCCATCTGGTGACATAGGGATTCATGCTCCGTTTTGTGGTCTATTTATAATACCTGACTGGAAAATTGTGCCAAATGCCTTAGCCAAATCAAGGTAGGTGGTGTATACTGTCTTACCATCATCCATGACCTTAGTGACTTTCTCATCAAAGAAATCCAGCAGATTTAGTAGGCATGATCTGCCCTAGACAAAGCCTACTTGGGTGACTCTAGTGCTTGGAATATTCCTATGTCATTATTTATTAGGCCCGTGATTATTCTTTCCATGGCCTTACATATAAGACTAGTCAAACCTATGGGTTTGTAATTTCCTGGGTCAGTAGATGGTTCTCCTTTATGCAGAGGGATGACTGTTGTTGTCCTCCTCTTTATCGGGATAAAGCCAGTCCAGAGGCTGTGATTAAATAGAGATCCTAGTGTGCCTGATAATTCCTGATTTAAGCCATTTAAGAGGCAATCCAGTATATCATCAAGCCCCATTAAAGCCATGTTTTTAGCTTTAGGGAATGCAGTGGCAACATGTTCTTTGGTGATAATTGGTAGGGGAGTGGTGGAGGGTATTTCTTGGGGGAGAATTGGGGGTGATGGAGAGGTGAATTTTGAGCTTAATTTGTTGGCTGGCAGATTTGCTGTATCTCCTGGCTGAGTATAGATGATGCTATCTACAACTAATTCTGCACATTTTTGGGTGTTGCCCTTAAGATTACTGAATAACTGAAAAATGCCTTATGGTTATCCTAAGCAATGGAGGCTATTTTTACCTCAAGGTCTGCTTTCAGAGACTTGACTAGTTCACTGATTTGCTTGTTTAGACTAATGAGGGACTTTTTGCTCTGTTGTGCACATTCTCTCTTACTTCTCAACAATATTTTCTTTCCTTTGTTGTACAACCTATTAATACCAGGGGTCTACCAGAGTGACTTGTTTTTCCAGGTTGACCTGGGTTTATTTCAGTCTGGTGCTGCTGTTTCAATGCAGTTGTTTATATGGTTGTGCAGGACTTTTGTGCATGCCTCTGTATAGGTTTTTGTGTTTACTGGATTTGAGGTAGCTTGGAAACTAGCTATGCTGTCCTTTAACAGGGACAATTTACCTTAGAGAAGTTCTTAAAATTTTTGGGTTAGGTGTGAGGACTAGTTTTGCTTTTTTGCAAGGGAGACAGCTTGTAATCTCATCTTACCAGTGAGTACATCACACTAGGTGGGGTGCAGCAGTTTGACCTGGGTTTATTTCAGTCTGGTGCTGCCGTTTTAATGCAGTTGTTTATATAGGTTCATGGGTTCATACTAGGCTATCTGCCCTAGGGCATTTATAAGCCTAGCCAGAATGTGTTTGGCTTTTGCCACCCATTTTAAATTTATTTTGCTATGCCCTTTTTCAAGGTTAGTATACTGTGCCTCTATCTAACAGTGACACAGAAGTGATACCAACCTATGATCTCCCATCCACTCATCAAGATTCCTCTTGAAGAGAGTCAATGAGGGACTCTGCCTAACCTGGACTGGGATTTTATTCCAGAGTGAAGGGAGCCACTGGGTTATGAATCTGTCCCTCCAGCATGTCCTATTTATTTCAGTGCTGAGGTTCAAGTCTCTCGGCTCGATGGGATTTGGATTTACTGAGGTGCAGCATGTCCATTAATTCCGGGTTGGACATGGCTTTATACGCCAGGCACAGATTGCCTCTGAACAGGCGGTATGCCACTGAGTAGAGCTGGAGTTTCTTTAACCGGGCAGCATATGGCATCTGTTTGAGCCCTTTGATCCTCTTGGTGAGGTACTTTTGGGGTCTTTCCAGTTGCTGCAGGTGTCTGGTAAGGTACATCCCAAAGGGGCATTGTACTCAATTATGGGCCTGATGAGGGATGAGTAAAGAGGCACGATGACCTCCTGATCTAGATGTGAATCCCTTCATGATTAGGTGGGCTATATAAAATGTTTTCTAACCACTTTGGCCACGTGGTTGTCAAATGAGAGATTGCTATCAACTTGGGTCCCCAGGTCCCTAATTACTTCTTCTGTACTTAATGGATTTCCACCTATGTGGTAATTTGTGGGCACTTTGTTTTTGCCAAAGGGGATGACTATACACTTTTGGCATTTAGCTTGAGGCCATGGCACTGGCACCAGTTGTCTGTTTCTATGAGGCCCTTTTGGAGGATGCTTGTGTCGGCTGGAGAGTCGATTATGGCACCCAGTTTGCAGTCATTTCTTGGTTAGCCACAGTCCTTGCGTGTTGGCCTGTACCTCCGAGAAATATATACCCAACAAGAGGTCCCAGGACTGAGCCTTGTGGGACACCACTTGTAACTGGTTTGGAGTCTGACATGGCTCCAGCAATTCTAACCATGTGAGTTCTGTCCTTGAGCCAGTTTGCAATCCATCTAGTGACATAGGGGTTTATATTTAAGCTGGTGAGCTTATCTATAATGCCCGAGTGTGGTATTGTATCGAAGGCTTTTGCGAGGTCCAGGTAGGCTGTGTGGACCACCTTCCCCTCGTCAATGGCCTTGACATACCTCTCAACCTCTTTATGCAAAATATCTGGGCAAAGCTTGACAAAATGAGGTACAACTAGGGACATATTTTAAATATTGCTCTTATAAACTTAAGTAAGTTTCTAGAGTAACAGGATTTGTTTTAATATAACTTTTCTGAAGGATTTGGTGTCTGAAACTCAAATGTATGCCATTATTTAATTACTTAAATCCTGAGATCATCCCAGTGAATTGCCAGGACAAATGAGGTACAGGCCAAATGTATGAGTGAAAAATCTGGACATTCTGCAAAGATCTGTACAGTTGAGAGGTATGGGCCTTGGTGACTGTTTCAAAGAAATCAACCAGGTTTAAGAGGCAGGATCTGCCCTTAACAAAGCCGAACTGGGTAGGATCCAGTGTTTGTAGGTCCCCAATATCTTTATTTATGAGGTCCATGATGATCCTTTCCATAGCTTTGCAGACTAAGCTAGTCAGGCTTATGGGGCAATAGTTTCCAGGATCCGTTGAGGCACCTCCTTTATGGAGAGGGACCACCGTTGCTGTACACCACTCTTTGGGCACATATCCTGTAGTAAGGCTGAGATTGAACAGTAGTTTTATGTTTGGGTTTAGCTCTTCTTTGAGTTCATGCCCAGGACACCATCTGGTCCCATTGATGCTGTGTTTTTTGCTTTGGAGAGGGCGGCTCTTACCTGAGCATCTGAGATGTCAGGAGGACAGCACTCTGCTGGGATAGATATTTGCCCTTTTGGTGGGGAGGGGGGTGAGAAGTTTGCGCTGAACCTGTCAGCTAGGATGTTGGCAATGTCTGTGGGTTCGGTGTATTTTTTGTCATTTTGGACTAATTATGAGCATATCTGGGAATTACCACCCAGGTTCCTAACATGACTAAAGAAAGCCTTGTGATTATCCTTAGTGTCCTGTGCAACTTTTCTCTCGAAGCTGGCCTTAGACAATTTTATGTGTGCCCGTAGTTTTTTTGCTAATACTGATCAGTGATGCCTTCCCTTTTGGGATTTTGCTTTATCATTTAGTAGCTTCCTCCTTCTATTGTATAGTTTGTTTATGGCTGGGGTCCACCAGACAGGACGTCTGCCTTTGGAGGATTGGGTCTTGGTTTTATTTGGGATCGATGATCCATGCATTCCTGAAGGTGTTCATAGAATGCGTTTATAAAGGATTCTGGTCTGGGCTGTATTTTCCACAGGCCTGGGTGCTTTGAAGGATTCCACCTCAGTTTTGGGGAGTGTAAAATTTGCTTTAGGGAAGTTTTTCACTGTGATTTTCTGTGCAGGTGGGGCCGGGATGTGAATATCCAGTGAGATTAGTTTATGGTCTGATCTTACCAGTGAGGGATACACTTCTGGTCTGGAGCATAGAGTCCCCATGTTGGTGATGATCAGGTCCAGTATGTTTTCCCCTCTTGTGGGAGTGGTAACAAGTTGTTCCATAGCATTTGAGTTTATAAATTCTAGGAACCTTTGGGCTAGGGTGTTGGAGCGAGAGTAATGCTCCCAGTCTATGTTTGGGTAGTTGAAGTCCCCCAATATAATGCTGTTTGGAGAGACCTGCATATTTTCCAGTGTTCTCAGGACGTGGGGTTCCTGGGTTTGGGAGGGTGGTCTGTAGCAGGCTATAAACTGGAAGGCAGTTTTACCCACTGTTAGTTGCACATGGATAGTCTCTGATGCTTCGTGCTTTGCCACCAACCTGGAGGTGTGGGTATCTTTGATGAATATCGATACTCCCTCCTTTTGTGGTTCGGTCCAAGTTTTGGGGCGTGGTATGAGGTATAACCTGGTAGTGCTGGGGTGCTCTCGAGCCCTGAACCAGGTTTCTGTTACTGCACAGATATCAATGTTCTCCATGCTAAGGAGAGTTTCGGCATCTTGAGGTTTAGACTTCTGGCGTTGAGTAGCATTACTCTTAGTTTCTTATCCCTTGTGATACCTATGGAGGTGGGTTTGTCTTTTGAGCCTTGCCTAAAGGGGGGTAGCAAGAGTCTTTGCCAATATCCAGCCCAGTGGTGACAGGTGCAAGCCGTCCCTAGCGAAGCATCGTGGCTTGTCGAGCATATCATCTCAAGCTGACAGGCATTGGATCCCCTTTGAATGACACCAGTACTTAAGCCAATTGTTGAAATTGATCATCTTGTCTTCATATTGTGGCATCATTCTTGGTGAGGGTAAGATGCTACTCAAGGTCAGGGTCATACCGGCCTGTGCTACATGCTCAGAGAGCTCCTTTATGTCTCTTTTCATGTAGTCCAGGGAGGTACGTCTCAGGTCATTCACACCAGCATGGACAATGACTGAGTCATATTTCTACTTGCCTTGGAGTGACCTGAGTGCTTGTGTTATGTGGCGGATCCTAGCACCCGACAGGCTGCTCACCATGACCCTCTCCTTGTTCAGCCTGGTGAGCGGGACGACAGTGTGCCTGACGATAGAGTCACCTATTACAAGTGTATCAGGTGTGTTGTTTAGTCTTAAGGGCTGTGACTGTTTGGCACACTGGCTTTGTGAGATATGTGTTGCACGTGTTTTGTTTTGGGATAGCGGCTGCTTGGGTGTCTGCTTTGGAGGTCTCTGCTGCTTTGGCAGATCTTTATTTAGAGCCTCCGAGTATGTTTTTGTGTGATTATGTGTTTGGTTTGCTGTCGTGGTAGGTCTATGTGAGACTGGAATTGTAGTGAGTATGGTTTCCTTCTCCTCCTGACTGGTTATGTCAGTACTGAGTTGAGAGAGCTTAGCCTCCAGTTTGGCTATATGGTTGCATCTCTCACATGTGTTGGAATTTGTTGGGAGGAGGAGAGGGTTGTCTGTGTACATGAGGCAGTTGTAACATTACCTCAAGATTCCCAGATTCACCAGCTGGACCGGAGAGGAGATTGACAACTGACCTTTGGACATGCTAGAATAATATTGGGAATTCCTTAATAATTGAAAACCAGGGCCAGTGGGGAGTGAGGGTGTAGTGCTTTTAATTTTTAGTGCTGACTTATATAATTGCTTTAGTGAGCAAGTGCCAGGTAACTTAAGTGCAATGTGTTACAGGTAACTTAAATGCAAAAACGACAAACAGTAACTTTCTTTCAAAAGATGAAAAGATGAAATATGGTTGTGTAGGACTTTTGTGCATGCCTCTGTATAGGTTTTTGTGTTTACTGGATTTGAGGTAGCTTGGAAACTAGCTATGCTGTCCTTTAACAGGGGCAATTTACCTTAGAAAATTTCTTACAATTTTTGGGTTAGGTGGGAGGACTAGTTTTGCTTTTCTTGCAAGGGAGACAGCTTGTAATCTCATCTTACCAGTGAGGACATCATAATAGGTAGAGTGCAGTGCTTTCCCATATTTGCAAGTACCAGTTTTGTTCCCCTAGTGTGAGTGCAGACTAGTGTTATAGCCATGCCCTGTGGAGTACCTTTTGTGGTTTTCAACCATATTTCAGTAACTGCACCAGTTTCAGCATTCTCCAAGAGCTTCCAGGGAATGCAGTTTCTTGCCAAGACTCCTAGCATTGAGTAGTAACAACTTTAGATTGTCCTGAGTAACTTTTGCTACGTTGGAAGGTTTGTCTGTTTGGCAATGCCTAAAAAAGGCACTAGAGGGGTGGATAATGTTTTGGCCAATATCCAAAAGCGTAGAGGTGACAGATGAAGACCATCCCTGGTCTGTTAACCATGTCCTCCCAGGCTGACAAGTATTGGACCCTTTGGAATGACACCAGTAGCTAGCCAGTTGTTAAAGTCGATCATCTTCTGCTGCTATTGTGGCATCATTCTTGGACAAGAAAGAATGCTGTTCAGTGCTGGGCTCATACCTGCCTGTGACATGTATTCTGAGAGCTCAAGCACTTCTCTCTTCATAAAGTCCAATGAGGTATGTCTTAGGTCATTCATTCCTACATGGACTATGACTGAGTCATACTGGTACTTATGAATAAGTAATCTGATTGCATGTGTTATCTGGCAGATTCTGGCCCCTGACAGGCAATTAACTATAACTTTCTCTTTATCCAGCCTGGTAAGAGGGACATCTGAGTGTCTCACAGTGGATTCTCCTATTATCAGAATATTGAGTTGTTGAGTGTTTTGCATTATTGCTTGGTTGTTGAAACACAATGAGATGTGGCTTTATGTGTTGTAATTGGAATTGTCTTGTTTGTGTGCATGCAGAGTTCCTGAGGTTACATGTTAGCACCTTCTCATATGTAGATTCATAACAATGGTCCTTATCGGGTGCAGTGAGTGATGCATGTGAGTCACTGACAACCTCTTTGTTGCTTTTTGTGTTTGTATGTCAGAGTCTATCCTCCAGTGTCAATATGTAATGATCTCTCACATACTGTGTTTGTCTGTTCAAGAATTATGTGGTTGTCAATGTACATGAAGCAATTAATACAGTGCCTCAGGATACCCATGTCCACCAAAATGGATGCAGAAAAGAGCAGGAAAGTGCCTATCCATGGTTGCAGGTCCTAATGTGTACTTGTAAGGGATAGCTGTGGAGGAGGTTTGTAACCTGATGATAGGATGTGCTTACTTGGTACAATCTGCAGCTAACCTAACTGGTGATGCTGCCCAGCACCTAAACCAGATGCTCTCTGAGCAATAGTCCTGGATGCTATAATAAGGTATGTTAGACCTAAATGCATAATTGCTACTCATCATGCAAACTAGTTGCCCCATGGGTAACATGATACTGAAGTTCTGAGGTGGTTTTTATTGAGAAATTTCAACTTCTGGTGATTGCTTATATACAAATCACCAGTAACTGCTGTTGTGCAGAGAGCAGCTTCATGTCAATGTGAGGCTTATATATGCTCAGAAAAAAAGCATGTTTTACACTATGCCCTAAGGCCAATCAGGTAAGCCCACATTGAGATTTTCACCAGCAATTTTTAGCTTATATACAGTAGGTGAAATCAGTCCACTCCTGCTTCAGGAGTGCAGACTTTAAACTTCTTAATGTAAAATGAATAGTTTGGAGGCCAAGTGTTAAGGAACGACAAACAGATGCCTCATACTAAGAAACACGCGATACAATGTATTTCAGTGCAGAACAGTAGCCCTTACAGCAGTTGCTTTAAACTTTAAAGAAGCGCAAATAATAGTAATAAGAAGAAGAAGAAGAAGAAGAAAAAAACAAGGACTAGCACAGTAAACTTTCAGAGTATAATGAAAATAAGTGAATTCTCCAGATATTTGCATCTGTACAGGGCACTGGCACAGTGAGCAGATCTATGCAAATGTGCTGAATTTATACCACCACTGAGAATACAGAAAATTGACTAATGCACCCTCTGATCAATAAAATGATTATGCTTACAACCCTTTTGTGTATTTCCCTTCTCATATAGACCTGGTAAACAATTCCCAAAAGAAGGGTAATCCCAGTCCTCCTAAATTAATATCACAGTAAGAGTTTCGCTACCACAAACAAATGTAACTTAAAGAAAGACACGTAATTCAGGATAACAGCAGTGTGCTTTAAGTAGCTTATAAAAGAGTGGTTATTCAATAAAAGTATCTGATTTTGTAGGGAGTGGGGCTTGGCGTAATGGCTAAGGTCTTTATCTCATAAACACAAAGTTCAGGGTTTGATTCTTCATCCTGTTTGTGCTGAGGTGGGCTATCAGCCACAACTCTTAGCTAAGATATCAGACAACTAAAGGCTTCTGAGCTTCCAAAAAAACAGAATTTACTTGTTTTTTTCCTTATTTATACTATTACTGCACTTTTTATTTGCCTGCCGCCTACTTTTATACTGCATTTATTTGCTGTGTTTTAAACTACACTGTTGTACTTCAATTGTCTGATTTATTTTTCCTGTTAACTCAAATTTTATTGCTGTTTTCACTGTTTACAAAGCTTTTTTGTTAGTTTCACAGTTTAAGTACTTACAGGTATTTTTCACTGTTTTTAAGCTATCTGTTCTGCTTATTCTTGGTTTTCTGCCAAACAATGTTTAAATAGCTAATCTGTTAACTGTTTAAAACATTCTTTAGAGCCTCCTTGCTGATTTTCTGCTGTTTTAAACATTTTTTTAGTGTCTTTTGCTATTTTTCTGCTGTTTTAAATATTCTCTAGTGTTTCCCGCTGAAACTATGGTAGCTAGTAGCTGTAACTTAGTCCAAATACAGAGCTGCTTCTGGAACTGTTTGCAGAGGTTTATTTGTTCTGAGCACATTTACCAGGCCATCTATGATTGGAAAGGGCCTATCTGCACTTTTGTGAGAGAATTGTGCTGATTGGGACCTGTCTGATAAAGGAAGGCTGGTCTAGGGCTTGGTATAAGCATCCTTATTAGTTCATAGGTTCATAGGTTTGTACTAGGCTAATGGCCCTGGAGCCTTTACAAGCCTAGCCCATAGGATTACCCTGGCATTGTGCCACCCAACCTTAGTTCCTAGTGCCTCTGTCGAGTACAGCCACTGGAAGGATCCCACGGGGTGAATTTTCTATTCCTCATCCACTCATCAAGATTTTTCTTGAAGAGAGCCAGTGAGGTGCTTTGCTTGACATGTGTGGGAAGTCTATTCCATAGCATGGGCAGTCTCTGGATTATGAACCTGTCCCTCCAGCATGTTCTGTTGATTGTCGTAATGAGGTTGAGGTCTCTGGAGCGTCTGGTGTGGAGGGATTGGGATTTCTTTAGATGGACCATTTCTAACAGAGCTGGGTCAGACATGGCTTTGTAAGTCAAGCAAAGATTGTATCTAAGTAGGTGATATGAGACAGATAACAGTTGGAGTTTTTTGAGTCTGTCTATATAGGACAAGTGTTTAAGGCCTAGGATCCTCTTTGTGATGCCAAATGGGGCATCATACTCAATGATTGGCTTAATGAGGGAAGAGTAGATGTAGACAATGACCTCTTTCTTCCTGGATGCAAAACCCTTAGTAATGAGATGTACCACATAGAAGGACTTTCTCACCACAGTGGCAATGTGGTGGTGAAAAGAGTGGTTGCTGTCAACCTGTGTTCCCAGATCTCTTATACTCTCTACTGTGTTTACAAGAGAACCAGATTTTTCCCAAAGGGGATGAAGACACATTTTTTTGCCATTGAGCTTAAGGCCATGGTTCTGACACCAGTCGTTGGTCTCATTGAGGCCTTTCTGTAGGATGTCAGCATCACTTAGGAGTTAATAATAGCTCCCAACTTGCAATCATCTTGCAACCATATAACAGAACATGCTGGAGGGACAGGTTCATAATCCAGAGACTGCCCATGCTATGGAAGAGACTTCCCACACATGTCAAGCAAAGCAACTTGCAGCAGGGTTGGGAGGGTGGCCTAATGGTTAAGGTGTTTGCCTTACAAACGCAAGGTGCAGGGTTTGAGTCTCATAGATAATAATTAGGCTCAAAATGGCTCCTCACCAGCTAGCCAGTTAGCTATGAATCTCTCTATGAATCTGCAAACTTTGTCAGCCAGAGTCCCTTCGTGTTGGCCTGGACTTCAGAGAAGTAGATACCAAACAGGGGAGGACCCAGGACCGAACCATGTGGGACTCCACTCGTGACTGGTCGGCAGTCTGACTTGGAGTCAGCTACCATCACACTGTGGGTTCTATCTGTGAGCCAGTTTGCAACCCACCTAGTGGGTACAGGGTTTGATGACTAGCTTAGTAAATTTTTCTATGATTCCTGAGTGGGGAATGGTATCAAAGGCCTTGGCCAAATCAAGGTAGGCTGTATGAACCACCTTACCTTCACCCACAGCTCTGGTGACTGAGTCAAAGAAATCAACCAAGTTGAGCAGGCATGATCTACCCTTCACAAAACCAAACTGTGTAGGATCCAGAGTTTGGAGATTCCCTATATCCTTGTTTATTAGGTTCATGATGATGTGTTCCATAGCTTTGCACATGAGACTCGTCAGGCTAATGGGGCGATAGTTCCCTGGGTCTGTAGTCGCTCCTGCTTTGTGGATGGGGATGACTGTAGCAGTGTGCCATTCGGTAGGGACAAAGTCTGAGGTGAGGCTGTGATTGAACAGGGCACACAGGTGAGGTGCCAGTTCACTCTGTAGTTCATGCAGAACACAGCCAGGGATACTGTCAGGTCCCATAGAAGCTGTATTCTTGGCCTTGGACAGTGCTGTTTTAACCTGGGCAGCAGTAATACTGGGTGCCTGGCAATATACTGGTATTGTGATTGGTCCTTTGGGGGGGGGGGATAAAGTTAGCACTGAATCTGTTCGCCAGTATATTGCAATATCTGTTGGTTCGGTATCAGAGATACTATTGTGCAGTAGCTCAGAGCAAATCTGGGTATTGTCATGGAGATTCTTTACATAACTATAGAAGGCCTTGTGGTTATCTTTACTATCTGCTGCAATTCTGTTTTCATAACTAGCTTTAGAGGATTTGATGAGGGAGGTCAACCTTTTGCTGAGACTGATAAGGGAATTTTTCCAGACTTGTGACTTCACCTTATTCTGTATCAGTTTCCTCCTTCTGTTGTAGAGTTTGTTTATGGCAGGGGACCACCAAATTGGCTTCCTTTTTTTGAGGAGAGTATCTTAGTTGTATTGGGTATGGTGAGATCCATGCATTTGTGTACATGTTTGCACAGTGCATTGGTGTATGATATGGCAGTCATGCAACTATTCTCCATTTGGATGGGTGCCGTGAAGTTAGCCACCTCTGTTTTTAGGAGCCCAAAGTTAGCTTTGGAGAAGTTTTTCATGGTGGTTACCTTTGTTGGGGGGTGGGGGTGGGAGGGATGTAGATTTGCAAGGTGATTAGCTTGTGATAGGATCTAACCAAGGAGGAGTTGACTATTGGTGTAGAGCAATGGTCGCCCATGTTAGAAATGACCAGGTCAAGGATGTTGCTACCTCTAATGGGGGTAAGAACGAGTTGGTCCAGGGTATTGGAATTACTGAATTACAGAAAGCGTTGGTCAAGTGTATTGGTCAAGTGTATTGGTACATGAGTAGTTTTCTGAGTTAATGGACAGGTAGTTGAAGTCACCCAGTATGAGAGTGTTACATTGGACCCTAATATTCTCTGGGGTGCTTAGGAGTGTGGAGTGTGAATCTTGGGACACGGTTGGGGACCTATAGCAGGCTAAAACCTGAATCATTGTCTTATCCAATGTTTACTGCACCTTAAGTATCTCAGATGAGTTATGTTGGGCTACCAGTCTGGTGGTGTGTGCATCATTTATTAATATGGAAACACCACTGCCTTTTGAACTTCAGTCCAAGTTCTGGGGCCAAAAGGTGTGGAATGAGTTGTAGCCTGGTAGTGCAGGGGTGCTTTCTGCAGCCTTGAACCAGATCTCTGTTACAGCACAAATGTCGATGTTCTCCCTTTTAAGGAGTACTTCGAGTGAGTGCATTTTGAGATTTAGACTTCTAGCGTTGAGCAGCATGACTCTCAATGCATTTGTTTGTAGGTATTATTGTGGTAATTTGGATTTTGCAACACTGCCTAAAAAAGGCACTATAACGTGGCAAGAGCCTTGACCAGTATATGGAACCCCAGGGGTGACAAATGTAGGCCATCTCTGTGAAAGCATTGAGGACTGTCAATCATGTCATCCCAGGCAGACAGATATTGGATCCCCTTAGATTGACACCAGAAACTTAGCCAATTGTTGAAATCAATCATTTTCTGCTTGTACTGTGGTATCATTCTGGGTGATGGTAGGATGCTGCTCAGGGCTAGGATCATATCTGCCTGGGCTACATAATCCGACAGCTCCTCCCTGTCTCTTTACATGTAGTCCAGGGAGGTACATCTCAGGTCATTCACACCCAAATGTACAATGACAGAGTCATATTTGTACCTGTTGTTGAGGGACCTGAGTGCGTGCGTTATGTGGCGGATCCTGGTACCTGACAGGCAGCTCACTGTTACTTTCTCCTTATTCAACCTAGTGAGTGGGACATCAGTGTGCCTCTATATCGAGTCACCTATGACTAGTGTGTTGGGTATGCTGTTTTGCCTCAGGGGATTTGGTTGAGTGGCATGCTGTTTAAGAGAGTTATGTGCCTCATGATTAGTGTTGTTTTTCAGTGGTCGAGTGCATTTCTGCCTTGGAGGTCTCTGCTGTTTGGTTAGATTTTTATTGAGAGCCTCCATGAAGGTGAGTGTGTGGTTTGTGTTTTTATGTGAAGGCAATGCTGGTGTGTGTTCTGGAGGGATATGTGTTCCATGTTCCACAAAACATGCTGGAGGGATAGGTTCCTGACCCAGAGACTTCCCATACTCTGGAATAGACTGCCCATACATGTCAAGCAGAGCACCTCATTGGCCCTCTTCAAAAGGAACCTTGATGATTGGATGGGAGATAGGAAATTCACCCCAGGGATCATGTCAGTCGCCCTGCTAGACAGGGGCCCAGAGAAGTAAATATTGTCGGAAAAAAATTTCCAGGGAATTGTTATGGCTAGGATTGCATAGGCCATAGGGCCGATAGCCTAGTACCAACCTATGAACCTATGTGGTGTGGTTCAAGTGTAGACCTTCTCCTCTTGACCAGCTATTCCAGTCTTGGCTGGAGAATGCATGGCCTCCAATTTGGATATATAAGTGCATCTTTCACAAATCTGAGTGTTGGGGGGTAAGAGGAGAGGGTTGTCAGTGTACATAAGGCAGTTGCTACATTGCCTCAGGATGCCCAAGTTCACCAGGTTAATAGGGGAAAGAACAGGGAACTGACCTTTTGACATGCCTGGAGGAGTGGGCATTAATAAGTACTGGAGCTGTTTCCTTGTAGAACTTTTAGTGGTGGTAGCACTTTTGTGTACTGCAATAATTGCTACAAGAAGTCTGGTAAAGTGCTAAACTAACAAGCTAGTAAAAGTGCAGGAGAGGAGAGAACTAGCAGACCTAAGGGAAAAGTTGAAGAACACACTTTGGCACTGCTCAGAAGCTTACAAACAGTCCTGGATACAGAAAATCTTTATCTGGACTAGGTTAGTTACAGGAAAGGTGGGAAACAAGGGCAGATGTATGCTTTGAAACCAGAAAGTTGAAAGAGATGGAGAAACTGCCCAAATAGTCAATAAACTACAATTCCTGGGCCAAAAACCACTCTGCTTGGTAGTAGATAGGCTACCTGGTACTTTCCACTCCCACTGATAAGCTAGAAGGCTTCCATCCAACACAGAAAGGCTTGGGGGTCTCAGAAGCTTACAAACAGACCTGGATACAGCAAATCTGTACCTGGACTAGACTAGTTACAGGAAAGATGGGGAACAAGTGCAAACATGGGCTTTTAAACCAGAAAGTTTAAATAGATGGAAAAACTGCCCAAACAGCCAACAAATTACAATTTTTGGCCAGAAACCACTCCTCTTGTGGTAGACAGTCTACCTAGTGCTTACCACTCCCACTGATAATCTAGAGGGCTTCCCTCCAACACAGAAAGGCTTGGGCGTTCAGAAGCTTACACACAGTCCTGGACACAGCAAATCTGTACCTGGACTAGCCTAGTAACAGGAAAGGCAGGAAACAAGCACAAATGCAGGCTTTTAAACCAGAAAGTTGAAAGATATGGAAAAACTGCCCAAATGGTCAATAAACTACAACTTCTGGGCCAAAAACTACTCCTCTTGTGGGAGATAGGCTACCTAGTACTTACCACTCCCACTAATAAGCTAGAAGGCTTCCTTCCGACACAGAAGGGCTTTGGGGGCTCTTTGGACTAGACTAGTTACAGGAAAGACAGGAAACAAGCTTAGAATTTTTTTTTTACAGAAAAGCAGCTAGAACAGCAGTAAATACAATTCAAATGCAATGCAGGCTAGCATACTTGAGTGTGTAGCAATATTATGGCAAATACAGTTTAAATAAATACAATTAAATTAAATGGCTAAAAACAAGTGCAGAAGGCAGTACATTAAAATACTACTAACAAGCAGTAATACGTGTAGAGTAAGAGCAACTGAACAGATAACAGCACACAGTACTGCAAACTAAGACAGTTACAACAAGAACAGGTGAATAAAGTATATATATATATATATATATATATATATATATATCATTTTTTTTTTTTGAGAGAGGGAGGGAACAGAGCAGGATTAAGAGGCTACAAGGGTTGTCCTTCCCAAATGCTCTCTTTGTACACAGTGAATACAGCTGAAGAGATGGGACTAGTAGGAGTGCCTGAAATCAAAATATGATCTCACTGCACTCAGTTGAGTGAGCAAATGAGATGGCCCCAGAAGTAGTATCCAAATACAAATTTACTAGAGGGACGGGCAACTTCAAAGCCACCAAGATTAACACCGAAACAAGAACAAGGAGTGAGGGTGGGGAACTAACTGTAGGGACACAGAGACTACAATTTTCAATTCAATTAATATTCAGTGAAAAAAAAATAAATAGCATGCAGTACTATATGAAAAAGTGCAGATAAAGATGTACTACTTAAATTCGCTTATATGTCCATTTGACTGCAGGTAGATCTTAGCCAGCCAAAGCTGAGATATTTTAGCAGAAATAATACAAGATGTAATACTTATATGGCAAGACAAACGCTCTAGGCTAGGAGCTAAATACAGAATATCAATGAAATGAAACTACCCCCTACTGCTACCAATGGCTAACTTCTAACAAGTTTTCTGTAGAGACACAGAGACCACAATTTTCAATTCAATTAATTGGTCCTTTTGAATATTTTTCAAGTTTTTAGCTTCTGGTATTTAGGCCATGCATTTAAGCAGATTTCTGCTTGTTTGTACTGAGCTGTATTAAGGTGGGCTACCAGCCACAACTCTGAACTGAGATACCAGATGAGTAGAGGCTTCTGAGCTTCCAAAAAACATAAGTTGCCTGTTTTTTGCTTATTTATACTATTTACTGCCCTTTTTATTGCCTAGTAAGCCACAGTGGTACAGCAGTAGCATTGTTGCCTCACAGCAAGAGGTTCTCCTGTTCGATTCTCGGCTGGAGTGCCTTCTGTGTGGAGTCTGCATGTCCTCCCCACAGTCGAGTGGCCTCTGAAAGACATGCATGAATGGGCATGCCTTTGCTGAAGGTTGAGCGTTGGGCTGGAAACTCGGCACCATAAAAATCTACTGCCAATCATTAGCGGACCGGAGTTCCGCTGTGGTGACCCCTAACCAGGAAAAGTCAAAAAGACAAACAACAACTGCCGTTTTTATTGCCTGCCACCTACTTTTATACTGTATTTATTTACTATGTACTAAACTATATTGTTGCACTGCAATTGTCTGCTTTACTGTGCCTGTTAAATCAAATTTTATTGCTGTTTCACTGTTTACCAAGCTTTTTTTTTAGTTTCACTGTTTTTAAGTATTTACTGGTATTTTTCACTATTTTAAGCTATTTGTTCTGCTTATTCTTGATTTCCCACCAGTGTTTAAATAGCTGATCTGTTAACTGTTTAAAACATTATTTAGAGGATCCTTGTGGATTTTCTGCTGTTTAAACATTTTTTTAGTGTCTCGTTGTTATTTTTCTGCTGTTTTAAACACTCTCTAGCGTTTCCCACTGAAAGTAGGGTAGCTAGTAGCTGTAGCTTTGTCCAGATACAGGCTTGCTGCTTCTGGAACTGTTTGTAATGGTTTGTTTGTTTTGAGCACATTTTCCAGGCCATCTTGGATTGGAAGGGACCTAGTTGCACTTTTTTGAGAGAATTGTGCTGATTGGGGCATTTCTGGTAAAGAGAAGCTGGTTTAGGGTTTGGAATAAACCTTCTCATTCATTCTTTTGAATCTTGTTAAAGCTTTTCTCAGCTTTTTAGCTTCAAGTATTTAGGCCTTGCATTTGAGCAGGTTTCTGCTTGTTTGTACTAAGCTGAACTGAGGTGGGCTACCAGCCACAACTCTGAACTGAGATACCAGATGTCTAGAGGCTTTTGACCTTCCAAAAATCCATACACTTTCTTTTTTTTTTTTTGTTTGCTTATGTTGTTGTTGTTGTATCTTTCGGCTTTTCCCGGGTAGGGGTCGCCACAGTGGAACTCCGGTCCGCTAATGATTGGCAGTAGATTTTTATGTGCAGAGTTGCTGGCCCTGACGCATAACCTCCAATGAAGGTACGCCCATTCACACATGTCTCCACACAGACGATGCTCTAGCTGAGAATCAAACAGGACAACGTCTTACTGTGAGGCGACAATGCTACCACAGCACCACCACCACAGTACTGCACTTTTGTATTGCCTGCTGCCTAATTATAATGTATTTATTTACCGTGTACTAATCCACACTGTTATACTGTAATTGTCTGCTTTATTCTGCCTGTTAAATAAAATTTTATTGCAGTTTTCACTGTTTACAAAGCTTTTTTCTTAGTTTCACTGTTTATTTATTTACTGGTATCTTTCTCTGTTTTTAAGATATCTGTTCGCTTGTCCTGGATTTCCCGCCAAGCAGAGTTTAAATAACTGATCTGTTAACTGTTTAAAACATTCTCTAGCATCTCCTTACTGATTTTCTGCTGTTTTAAATGTTTTTTAGTGTCTCATTGCTATTTTTCTGCTGTTTTAAAAATTCTTTAGTGTTTCCCACTGAAACTAGGGTAGCTAGTAGCTGTAGCTTAGTCCAGATACAGGCTTGCTGCTTTTGGAACTGTTTGTAGTGATTTGTTTGTTCTGAGCATGTTTTCAAGATTTGTTTGTTCTGAGCATGTTTTCCAGCCCATCCTGGACTGGAAGGGGCCTAGCTACACTTTTGTGAGATAATTGTGCTGATTGGGACCTCTCTGGTAAAGGGAGGCTAGTCTAGGCCTTGGACTATGCCTCCTCATTTGTCCCTTTGAATATTTTTGAAGTTTTATTCTTCAAGTTTTTAGCTTCTGGTATTTAGGCCCTGCATTTGAGCAGGTTTCTGCTTGTTTGTACCAAGCTGATCTGAGGTGGGCTACCAGCCATACCTCTGAACTGAGATACCAGATGACTTGACCCTTCTGAGCTTCCAAAAAAACACAAATTGCCTGCTTTTTTTTTGCTTATTTGTACTATTTACTGCACTTTTTTATTGCCTGCCACCTACTTTTATACTGTATTTATTTACTTACTGGATGCTAAACTGCACTGTTATACTGCAATTGTTTGCTTTATTCTGCCTGTTAAATCAACTTTTATTACTGCGTACAAAGCTTCTTTGTTAGTTTCACTGTTTGTTAAGTTATTTACTGGCATTTTTCACTGTTTTAAGCTATTTATTCTGCTTGTTCTGGTTTTCCTGTCAAGCAATGTTTAAATAACTGATCTGATGATTGTTTAAAACATTCTTTAGAGCCTCCTTGCTGATTTTCTGCTGTTTTAAATGTTTTTTAGTGTCTCACTGCTATTTTTCTGTTGTTTGAGACATTCTCTAGTGTTTCCTACTGAAACTAGGATAGCTAGTAGCTGTAGCAAAGTCCAGATACAGGCTTGCTGCTTTTGGAACTGTTTCTAACAAAGAAGATCAAGGGGCTCTAGCATGTGCCTTACACAGACTGACTAAAGTCCCCGTCACCCAATTTTGTATCATATAGACTTCTTGGGGGAGACTTATACCTTGGCTTACAGAACAATCCAAGACCCAAACCTAATGAGCTTCCTGCATATCCATAAATCAAATAGGAATAGGGCTACCCATTCCAGGGTCCTAAACATGGCCTGCAACTTAAATAGGATATGCTGGAGGGACAGATTTATCTCTCAGTGACTGCCATGTCTTTGGAACAGGCTACCAGTTCATTTGAAACACAGCACCTCTATGACACTGTTCAAGAGGAACCTGGAAGAATGGATGGGGCACCATAAATTCTTACTGGGATAGAGCCCACAACCCTCCTGGACATGGGCAGTCATCACTAAATGCAATCTTGGATATTGACTAGCATTTTTATGGTATTACATTGGGATGAAATGTCTGGGCTTAAAATGACCTCCAGTTCGATATCCTAGTAATTTCCTATGATCCTATGAGATGAGCCAAGAGTCACTCTATTGTGCAGAATTTATAAAGGTGCTAAAACAGGGTAAGCTAGTCAATAAGACCTCCTGCCAATAAACAACTACATGCAGGAATCTGTAGTGGGTCCCCCAACCTATAGAGATAAGGATACCACTCAATGCCACTAGATGGAAAATACTCTGTCCTTTTGATGTAAAGACACAGAAAAGAGCTTGCTAGAGTGCAAAAATGCACTAGCACAGCTAGCTAAATAATGAATTTAGAGCAAGTAAATCAGTAGAACAGACAATGAGAGGTAAATTGCACTTTTTTTTCAAAATAAGCACAAGGAAAGGGAAATAAATATTTCAAAATATCAACAGCAGTGTGGAAAGGGGGAGCTTATGAAGCTCAATTTACATTAATGGGGTCAGTTTAAAAATCACCACATTTAAAAATCAGATCAAGTAACAGCATCAAATTTGAAAAGCAGATTAAGGAATGGGTAGGTCAGTGGGAAAATAACCCGCAGGGAGTCACCAACTGTGCTTGTAGATATTGTAAGCCTTGAGTCTTATCAGAGAAGACAAGGCCACATATATACTCTATGTACTTAATTATAACTCAAGAAACAAATTAACCAAAGAAACAAAAACATGTGAAATGTGCATCCTGGGTAATTTAAGTGTCTATCTACCACATAGAACAAAAACACCAAGCCAAGCAGATTTCTCAAGACAGAAAATAATAATTGTTCACTTGGTTGTTATCTAGACCTTCTATCTATTTTTTTTTCTCAAGGGCCTAATTACTATACCAGAAGGTCCTGTGGTGAACAGAATTCAGATATAAATTCTAATAAATCTATAGTCAGCCATCTTATTAAATTTATTTTGTTGCAATATCACTGGATGTACACCATGTACCAATAATTTTGCAATTATTCAAATGTAAGTTATTATTAGCACAAAACATTTTGACATAGACCCAATGAAAAATGTTATGCTGATTTATTTTATTATTTGGTGATTTTATTAATTTCTTGTAAGGTTTCCAGAGCCAAGCATATCATTACTTAGCAGCTGTTCATCCAATGCCATATTTCCTATAATAGCCATGAAACCTACACTACTGAAATCAGTCTGTATTTCATAAACATCTTAGCAAGAACATATTTAGTGGACAGTAGGAACTGTCTGATGTTCACAGACAACTAACTAATCCTTAAAGAAATGGAGGCAGTATGAGAGATGTAATTATGCAATATCACAGGAGGCAAAACTCTCACACAAGAGCATTCAAGATAACAATCAGGTTGTCAGTAATGTAAACATCACACCCACCTCGTATAGTACTAACCCAACCCATAGACCAATATATGCTGTGTCACATAAAAGCAACCATCCCACACCCCAAGTCCTCATAGACATTCATCCTTCAAAAAGAATACTCAGCAAACCCAAAAGCACTCCACCAAAATAAGACCCAATATAACACATACCACCACTCCTTTTGCAGATTCAACTACAAAGTCCATAAGGCAAACCAACTCACTACCAATTACTCTAGCCATAGGAAACTCCATTGCTAAATATACAGATGTCCCACTTACCAGGCTGAATTAGGAGAAAATCATGGTCAGTTATCTGTTAGGGACTAGGATTCTCCAAATCACCTACGCATTCAAGTCATTAGACTACAAGTATCAGTATGACTCAGTCATAGTCCATATGGGTGTTAATGATTTGAGACAATACCTCTGTGAAGGGACAGATATTATGGAGCTCTTGGACTATGTGTCACAGGCTGATATGTGCCTAGCATTGAGCAGCATTCTACCTTCACCATGGATGATGCCACAATATGAACAAAAGATGGCTGACTTCAATGATTGGCTTAGTTTCTCATGTCATCCCAAGGGAGTATAATATTTGTCAGCAGAGAAGATTACGGTCACCAGATCACATTGTTTGGCAAGGACAGTCTGCACCTGTCCCCTCTAAGCTTTCACATTCTTGGCTAAAACATCGTCCCCTCCATAGGGCTTTACTAAAGCAATGCTAAACTGACAAATATTCTGACATATCAAAGCCAACCCAAGGGAATCTAAAGGTGTTACTGCTCAATCCCAGGAGTCTAGACAAGAAACTCCACTGCCTCTAGGCTCTCCTCACCCTGGAGAATGAGGACATGTGTGCAGTTATTGAGACATGCTTTAAAGCTGTGGAGATCACCCCAGCACTGCAGAGCTACAATGCCTTCACAATTTAGTTCAGCTGCGGCACAGGCAGAGACCAAATGTGAAGCCACCTAGATGCATTTGGATGATACAGAAAATCTGCTGGCCAAAATATTTCAGCTCCAAATTTACCAACCCTCCCAAAGCTGCCGCAAAGAAAATACCATCAAACATAACCCCTCAACAGTCACAAGGAAGCAGAAACTAGATGCTCTCTCTAGGGTCAAAAGCACCACATCATTGAGGCCCAATAATATCACATGGTGCCTCATAAATAGCCTGAAGTATGACCTATCAGGACCATTGGAGTAACCGTTTAACTGAAAAACTTTCTGTCATAGCAAACCCAACTCAAGGGTTTGCCAAGCAAATGGAGAACTGCAACAGTCATCCCTCTTACAAGGGCGGGCCATCAATGGAGTCTGGAAACTACATGGAAACTACAGAAACAGAAGACTGACTGGTGTCATATGCAAAGCCATGGAAACTATTATCACAGGAATGATTAGTACAGACATAGAAAACATTAAAACACTGGATCCAACCCTGTTTTGTTTCTTCATGGTCTGATTATGCCTACTGAACCAGGTGGACTTCTTTGAAAAGGTCACCAAGGCAATAGATGAGGACAAAATTATGCATATTGCCTTCTGTGACCTGGCTAAGAAATCTGATATGGTATCTTACTCTGGCATTGTAAACAAACTTGTGGATATAACCATAAACCCCTGCTTTATGTGCTGAATAGCAAACCGCTCCATGATAGAATCCAGGAAGTTTGAATAGAGGAGACCACTCCCTACAAAGAGGCCTGTAGAGTCCCTTAAGGTTCTGTGCTGGATGTGCTTCTTTTTTTGGCATCTACTTCTCAGAAATCAAGTCCAATGTCAATGGCCTCTGGCTGACCAAGTCTGCAGTTGACAGCAAACTAGGATCAGTCATAGAATCCCTCCAAGACAGTAACATTCTATAGGAAGGACTAACACAGACAAGTGACTGGTGCCAAAGCCAGGAATTAAAAATCAGTGCCAAGAAATTCATAATCGTACCCTGTGGGAAGTCAGCCACCCTAGGAAATTACCCCATTAATAACACACCCTGAAGAGTACAACTAGTAGTCAGGGATTTGGGTATATATGTAGATAGTGACCTGGCATTTGACCAACATGTGTCTAAGGTAGTAAGGAAATCATTCTTTATTACTCCACGTATAAGCAAGGGCATGGCATCTGAGTGCAACGAAGTCATCATTCCACTGTATTCAGCCATCATCAGGCCCATCATTGAGTACCAACACTCCCTTTGGTATGTACATGACCAGATAAATGCAACAACAGGAATGTCCACAGAAGTTCCTCAAGAAAAGAAAATAATACAGTGCAAAACCACTATGTCCTGTGCCGATCATCTCAAAGCCTTATCTCTATACTCTGTTTCCTACAGAGTCTTGAAAGGTGATCTATGCCTGGAATACAAAGCATCCTTGTATCCCACTCTGATGGACTTTTTGAATATCCACAAAATTAATAACATCAGACTTACTCAGTCTGGGGTTTTAAACTTTGCTTGCAACATACATAGGACATGTTGGAAGGACAGGTATGTATCTAAGAGAATTCCCCTTCTCTGGATCAGGCTTTCCATCCATGTGAAGCAGAACTTTTCCCTAACCCTATTCAAGAGAAACACAGAGCAGTGGATGGGAAATTGAAAAAAAAACTCTGGTCTAGTAGCTATGTCTCTACTGGATACAGGCAGCCTGTAAATATAGCCAGACCTTGCATATACCCCCTTAAAATAACCTATAATGCACATAGACTTGCAGGATGCATTTGGGAACTTTGGCTATACAGACAAAGGCCAGCACATAAAAATGTGAGATACATTTTGAGGCTTGGCTAAACTTATAAAGGCCCTAGTGATGGTTAGCCTAGTATACACCTATGAAAACCACCAGACAAACGGACTGTGAAAAGCACACAAATGAGAAGCCAAACTGCTCAGGTCTATCCAACAATCAAAAGGCTTTATTCACAAGTACTCCAAAGTGCTTTCATTCCATACAATGTGTAGCTTCTTCAGATAAAAGTACTAAAACCAAATTTGATTAAATACCCCTTCACATAAGATCACGTGCTGATATTATTTTTTATCTTTAAAGCCACAGTAATCTGAAACACAAAAATTAAAAAAACAAACACTATAAACAGGTAAAAGTTAACTCATAATATTTAAGTTAAAAAACTTATTTTACAAATAAATAAATAAATGCATTTTTTACCTCAACTTTCCAAGGCTTTCAGTTTTAAAACTGGAGTAATACAAACATGCTTATTCAGCTCTGGCCAATTATATGAGTTCCAGAATAGCTGCAAAAACAGCTCTCTTTTTTTCTAAGTGAAGCTGCCATGGGCCACCTCTAGGACACTACTCAATCTGTTCTAGGACCACAGATTTAAAAGAATGGTTTGGAAATTCATTAATGTGTTTAAAAATGGTATTGGTATTCTTTTTCTACCTAATATCATAGGTGTGTTCATATATACATTCATGTAATTTCATCTCTGTTTTACAATATAAAATCTTGAACTTTCATTACAAAGAGCCACATAAACTAATCCAGCACTATTACAATCATTTTTTTCTTAAATGAAAGGTACACTTACAAATTTCAAATTGATGACCCATTAAAATATTCCTGCAATATTTACACCTCCCATATTTATTCATGGATGGGTTATTTCTTTTTGTTCCACCTCCACCTTCAAAAATCCTTTTCAGGTTGTTACCTCTTCTAAATACAAATACGGGTTGATCCCCAGTTTTCTTAAATGTATTAGCATCCTCCCGGAGGATCCCCTAATTCTTCTTTATAATACTTTTTACAAGCCTACTTTCTGAGGTGAATGTGGAAATAATGGAACACTTATAAACCACATTTTTTCCTTGTTAATCTCTGCTCCAGTTAGTGTCCTGATTCCAGCTCCATGCTTGCAATTGCCCAACAGAGGTAGAAAATGCCCGTTTTTCCTCTTAGTCTTAACAATAAGCTCATCCACCATAGTCTCCGGGTACCCCCTTTTCATGAACATACCTTTCATGTTAAAACATTCATCCTCAAAATGACCCTCAAGAGAGATGATTTGTGCCACCCTAACCAAACTAGCCTTTTGCTAAGTACACCAAATTTTTTGTTTCACAATTACCATATGCATTAAACTTATAAATTCTACCAGTTATGGGATGAGTAAATATATCATCTTCACTGATAAACCTACATTAAATGCACCTACTGCATTTAAATGTACATTTCTTATTTGTTTTATAATAACCATTTATGTGTGTTTGTTCTTTGTAACATAACAAATGTTTCAGATTTTGACTTTTTATATCCAAAACTGGGTCTATCTGTATTAAGTTCATTTATGATACATCTTATAAAATGTGCCAGTATTAAGTAATTATGGATTTAGCAAAACATAATTCTTGTCATGCATACTATGTGGGGAAAACCAATTTGAAGAATGTTTTGGAAATCATTTGTCAGAGATTAAAAGAGAGGTGCTGACAAATGCTTTATGTAAACATAAGAAAGAGGTTCTAATCATGTTTTTAAGTTTTCTATTTTAAAGGTTTTAACTGACAGAGTACGTGGTGCTAATGTTAAAGAGTATACAGAATTGAAGAGTTTTATTCGATTCTTCGCCTAGGGCCACATGCACCATAAGGTTTAAATGGCAGTGTTTCTTTAAATCCATGCTTAGAGAATTTCAGAAATGAGTGTAATTAATTGACATGATTATGTGACTGTGAAAATGATATATATGTTAGCTTGTGAGTTTGTTCACTCATTTTGCCTGAAGAAGCCTGACTAGGTGAACATTTTTGAACTTGCTTTTATTCATTTTGCATGTTAATAAAAGTGTATTTGTAAAGTGTGGTTTGTGGTTCCAGTGACTTTTTATTATTCTGGCTCATATTTAAAATACCCCTGACTGCACACTATGCACAACGTCTGTACAATATAACATGCAATTTACACCATGATATTTTATGCAAAAATAAGAAGAGAAACTGGTTTACTTACCATTATTTTTTTTTCCCTTTAAGTGGATTTCTAAACATTAATGAAAGTTTGCACACAAGTTTAACAAAATCAACAAAATCCCAGTTTTTCACAAATGTTTTTTCTTGCAAAGCCATATTTCACATGCATTTTATATATCCAGTGGGATTGGTGCTTTATAAACTTTAATTTATTTAGCAATATCAATGCTACTGGTCTTCTTTCTCATCACCTCAATCGCCCTGCACCAGTCACTGGTTCAAGTCTAAGGTACTTTTGATTTTTCTAGTCAGATTATATGCTTTTTTTCCCCTGTCTCTCTAGCATTTTCCTTTGGAATAATGGAAAAAGTTTCACCTGCAAAGTCTCTCTATGAGCTTTTTTGTCATAAGAATGAGAAGCAGAAGTCCCGTCTGCTTACTGCCTCAGCGTTTGCTGGAGAAACTTTCTTTATTTCCTCCTTATCTTGTTCTGGATTAAAATATATCTTTGATCCTCTTTGAGAAATATTCTGAAGACAGATGAATATAACAGCTTGAATATCAGACTTGATTTTCAACATTCCCTGATTTCTAGGATAAACTTGCTTCTGTTCTGCTTGTTTAATAGTAAATAATCATTTTGCACAAATACTCTCTTGTCTCCAGTAATAAATACTTTTCCTTTCTGCTGCAATTTCGATGAAAAATAGTTTGCCTTGGAATAGTCCCTAATTGTTATTGGTTTTATTGGGGTTACATTGTTGATTTTGATTTCAAAGGAGACAGCTCTATGAATGGATCTCACCAGAGAGAACGAGGCCTTGAGCAGGCTTCAGCATTCTCCTATATTTGTGAGTATGAGGTCCAGTATGTTGGAGCCTCTAGTGGGCATTTTCACTATTTGATTTAGGGTGCTATATTTACAAAGTCCAGGGATCTCGGTGCCTGTGGATTTGAGGCCATGTAGGATTCTCAGTCTATAGAGGGGTAATTAAAGTCTCCCATGAGTAGGATGTTAGGTTGGATTATAAGTCATGCCAGTAGGTCCAAGTATGCATCATGAGCTTCTTGGGAAATGGAGGGTGACCTATAGCTGGCTAGGCAGTGTGAGATTTTTCTCTATGGTGATCTGCATGTGGAGGAATTCCGGCTCATCATCTTGTTTGGCCAACCTGGAAGCATGATTGTTATTGTTGTATATCATGACAGCTGCATATTTAGCCCTTGTTTGTGCAACTGTTGGTCTTCCAGATTACCCCCTTCCTCTTAAAAACATGTCTTCATAACTGCATATATCCTTATCCTTGTCAACCACCTCAAATATCCCTGAAACCAGCTCACATTTAATCTACTTGTTAGTAAGAGTTTTATCTTGATCAAGCAGAAGCCTGGCAAATAATATTAGATCATAACAACGCTTAAAGACAGATCATGACCTTCAAATGCAGATTTAGACAAGATACCATTTTTTTCTATGAATTGCCTTCTTTCTTTGCTGGGCTGTTGCTATCTCATTAACATAAACATAGGCGAGCACAGAAAAAGAATTGCCAAATCCATTGATAATCGCAATAACACCATTGTTTCTTCATTTATGACCTACTTTGTTTTAAATTTTATCAACTGTCACTAAAAGATCTGCATTTTTCTCACAATCTTCTCTATAGTTCAGACTGTTGTCTACTGTCTGATACTATCAACTCCAGACAAATTCTTCATGAGCTGACAGCTCAGCTGAAAGGCAGGTCCTTGTGCCAAACCCAAAAACACCCATTAAAAGTGGGCTTTTTATATGCATTAAATTATCCAACAATTCTTCTGAGATTTCTAATCAGTCATGCACCATGGATAATTGGGGGGCAGTGTTACATCAAGTAAATAAACAGTTACAACTGTCTTTTGTAGCTGAATCCCAAGCCTGAATATATAATCTATGGAAAATGTATTTAACATGTTTTGGGTCCTGTTTAGATAACAGTTATATTATAATTGGACTGAACATTTACTGGAAAACATCAATATCAAACAGAAGCAATGACAAAAAAGGTTATAGAATTAGCACTCTAACATGGACATAGGCAGATTATGAATACTCAAGCAAGATAAAACCATATCCTGGGTGTTATCTTGTTAGCAGATGACATACCTGCCAGTAAATGCTAAATGAACACTGAACTTGAAAATTCAGGTCACAGCTTTTTACATTATTTCAAAATAATCATTTTGATATTGATGATATTAGTTTGGACCTCACAAAAATTCTGCACTAAGCAAGTTCTACATTTGTATACAAATTTAATGCAAACAATTATATTAAATAGATTAGAAACTGGATAATTAGCAGAAAGTATATGATATGACAATAATTTTTCTAGATGCTTTCCATATGGATCAGTATAGCAGCCCCTTTTATTTAATATATTCATACCGGATGTCCCACAGGGAAAGGGAATCAGATAAGTCTAGTTTAACACTAGTGAATAACTGTTGCAAAATCTAAAGCTATCTAGATATATTATAAGATTGGATGGAAGGAAATCTATTATAACAAAAAGTGCAGTATTGTGCACTATGGTAAAATCAGCTTGGAATTTCACTCTTCAAATAATAACAACAATTGTATTATATATGGATAGTTCATAACCAGTTGATATTTAATGACAATATCAGTAACATTTTGAGACATTATTTTTCAATACTTAGGGATATATTAAGCAAATCACTTCCAAATATGTAAAGGCCATGATTTCTCTTGGTGTAAATACACTTCCACAGCTGAAGTACTGTGCATCCACTGGCTCAAACAGTGAGCATGAGATGGAGTAGAAAGGGTTCTGAGTTTTTTAGAAAAAAATCAAGATTGCCAGCTTCCTGAGCTATAATGATAGGCTTAATAATCATAAACATAACTTGTTCTTGTATAGGCTGATTAGAAGACATATTATTATGACATTTACACATACAATTAGCCTCTGCACTTGAGGTAAACTGCAAGTCTCATAATTTAAATAAACATAACAGTGATCAGTTAATTTCAGTTGGTAAATGCAACATGTTTTTAAGAGAGCAATTTCTCACATTTAACTTGCAGGCCTGTGAAATAAATTGCTGGCAAAAATCAGACACATAATCTACACGCTTTTAAATCTAGAGTTGACCTGTAGTTTTCTATATTAAAATATAAATGCAAGAATATTGGATGTAGACTTCTATATGGGTATGTGTCTGTCATTACTAACCATATTGAGCACCAAACATTGAAAATCAACTCCAAAGTAATTGCATTGGGCAAAATTTAAATTATTTTACTCAAAATTTTCATTTTACTGCCATTCATTTAAATGGTTATTTTTGAATGCATTTTTGTGTTACTAAATGCTGTCCCTGTAATGGTGCTATTTCACTTTTATTTCTATGCATAGTGTTTATTCAATGTGCCTGGCTGTCTAGAGTTCAGTGTTTAATCACAGGCTGCCTTTAAAGACAAATTGATGTTTTATTTTCCTGCTGTCCTTAGTTTTCTGAGGTTTATTATCAAAATTCTGAAACACAGTTATTTCAGTAATGACTTACTTGAAAAAAGATCAGAAATGAAAACATATTTCACTCAAAATTCCAAAAGCAGTAATGTCAATAATTTGAATTTGACATTATCAACACTACTCAGCTTACCCAGACATCCTGTGATTTCCTTCAAAGGTTTTACAAGGGGCAAGCTCCCCTGCACCCACCATCTCTAGGGGCTCCCCCCCACACCACCTGATAATTATATATTCCAACTTCGAGACTGCACTACAGTGAAGAAAAGGCTAAATTTCCCAATCCCCACTGTAGCAAAATCTCCAGTCAGAACATCAACCTCACAACAACGTCTGAACTCTAGCATTCACTGTTGTGGAGTCAAATATTTTTCTGGATCAGCATTACGTGAACTTGAAACTAGCCTTTTGACTATCACAGTTCGCATAACTGCCATCCAAAATTTTGATAGTAAACCATTTTCTGAATTGCATTATTTTTAACTTGTCTTTATCACATGATAAATTTCTTCATATGCATGATGAGTTTCATGTTTCTGTATGCTTAAACCTGTATGTGATTTCATACTTGTATGATATTTTGTATGCTTTATTTTGTTTAAGGCCATTTTAGCTATGACTATTCATAATGTTTAAAATGTTTTGATTGCTTTGGAGCTTTTCATTCCAGATCTTCATGGAAAATGTGCCCCCTTCTTGGGAAACCCTGGTAACCAAATGCAGTAGATTAATTTATTAAGTGATTAATTGCTTAATTAATGAAAGACATGTCAGATGCCTGCCAGTTAGGTATTCCTGGTAAACAAATGCAACATTAAAGAATGAATGAATGAATGAATGAATGAATGAATGAATGAATGAATGAATGAATATCTTGCTGCTGCCATATCCACAACCTTATGCTGTTGCTTCATGGAAATGAATCTAGAAGGCTTTCTTTGTCATGGAAAAACTGTAGCTACATGTCATGAATGATTGGGATGTCTATAGGAATAATGAGTGATATCTGTTGTCCACAAAATCCTTATATATAATAGGGGAGTGTTTACCTACTACTGTCATGTGCTTGTCTTGTTACCTGGGCATATGGTTATGTTATTGTCGCAAAGAACATCTTCTAAAGTGTTGATATAATGGTAATTCCTGGTGTTATCTGTATTCAAGACAGGTATGCAGTTCACATGACCTCCATGCCATATAATATGGCAATAATCCATTTGTGCACATCATCTTTATATGTGTGCTATTGGAGCAAATACTCTATTACAGTAGAAACATGGCTACCAGATATTGCAGGGGCACCAGTGCTCAAACATGCTAGATGTGTCTGCCTCATATATACAGTATGTCACTCCTACCCACTCCTCCTCCTTGGTACCTTCTTCATTACCCCACAGATCTTTATTGCCAACCTCTAGGGTTTATGTCAGTAGTGTTCCAACACCCTAAAATGGGAGGTTACCTTGCTTGGATGTTACCTTACTGAGCAACATTCAGCACATGGTGATTTCTGGTGTTTCTTTCTCCAGTGTACGTTGACTTAGCCTTCAGAAACACTGAGGCACTTGATTTGAGACTTTTACATGCCAAACGCACATTCAGTGATCAGTGTTGTATGTTTGTGTACTTTGCTGTAGGTGTCATTAAGAGGTGGTATAAACTGGTGAATAGACATCTTCAGGCAGAGCTCTACAGGATAACCAAAATCTGCTCATGACTTGACTACACATGCTCTGTATTAGTTGTTGTTTATGATACAAATTTAATTACATTTGCTTGGAAATAAAACAGTGTCAGTGGCACAACAGGTAACGCACAAACAATTGGTTGTGAAAAACTAGAAGGCTGTGATTTCTATTTCCACTGTAGGTGAATGGATTGCTGACACTGCAATGCAGCATTGGGGGGTGGGGTGAACTGCACTCCTGAGTGAGTTGTCCCGTGCATGAAATGCTAAATTGAGGTCCCATCTGCTTGAGTTGGTGGTAGCTTGGGTGAATGTAAAATATCTATTGAAAAGCAGTTAGTCCATTGTTTTACTCTTTTTAACAATATAGGTTCATAGGTTCAAAAGTAGATACTAGGCTATTGGCCCTAGGGCCTATATAAGCCTAGCCAAAAAGGTACTCTGGCTTTTGCCACCCAAGAAAATTATTTTCCTGTGCCCTTGTCAAGCAGAGCCACAGAGGTGATCCCTTGGGTGAATTTCCTATTTTCCATCCAATCATCAAGATTTTTCTTGAAGACTGCTAATGAGGAGCTTTGTTTGACATAGATAGGTAGTTTATTCCAGAGTATGGGAAGTCTCTGGGACAGGAATCTATCCCTGCAACATGTTCTGTTTTTAGTGGTGAGAAGGTTTATGTCCCTAGAGCATGTAGCTCAGAGGGATTGGGATTTCTTTATGTGGAGCATGTCCAAAAGCTCTGGGTTTGACATAGCTTTGTATGTTAGGCAGAGATCGCCTCTGAGTAGGCAATATGTGACAGAGTAAAGCCGGAGTTTTTTTGACACGGTCTGCGTAGGGCATCTGTTTGACGCCAGTAATCCTCTTTGTGAGGTATTTCTGCAGCCTTTCTCGTTGTTGTAGATGTCTTGTGAGGTACATACCAAAAGGGGCATTGTACTCTATAAGGGTTATAATGAGTGACGAGTAGAGGGGAACGAAGACCTTTTTCTTCCTGGATGAGATACCTTTTGTGATGAGATGTGCCACATAGAAGGATTTCCTGACTACTGTGGTGATGTGATTATCAAAGGAGAGACTACTGTCCACCTATGTCCCAAGATCTCTTATCACACTTTTGGTGTTAAGTAGACTACTACCTATGTGGTAACTCATGGGTACAGAGATTTTATCAAAGGGGATGACAATGCACTTTTTGGCATTGAGCTTGAGGCCATGGCTTTGACACCAGGTATCTGTCTCAGTGAGGCCCTTGTGTTGGATGTCCACATCGTTAGGAGTTTCGATTTTGGCTCCTAGTTTGCAGTCATCTGCAAACTTCATTAGCCAAAGACCTTCTGTGTTAGCCTGTACTTCAGAAAAGTAGAGAACAAACAGGAGAGGACCCAGGACTGAACCCTGTGGTACTCCATTTGCCACTGGTCTGAAGTTGGATTTGGAGTCTGCTACTTTCACAGTGTGGGTTCTGTCAGTGAGCCAGTTGGCAACCCATCTTGTGACATAGGGATTTATACCTAGTTTAGTGAGTTTATCTATAATTCCAGAGTGGTGGGTGGTGTCAAAAGCCTTGGCAAGATCTAGATAGTTTGTGTGTACCACCTTACCCTCATGTACAGCTTTGGTGACTGCTTCAAGGAAGTCTATCAGGTTTAGGAAACATGATCTGACTTTTACAAACCGGCCTGGGTGGGGTCCAGAGTTTGGAGATTACCAGTGTCTTTGTTTATAAGTTCCATGATGATATGTTCCATGGCCTTGCATGACCCGGCTCGTTAGGCTAATGGGGTGGTAGTTCTTGGGGTCTGTGGTAGCTCCCCATTTGTGAGCCTATGATTGAACATGGTGCTTAGGTGGGGTGCCAGTTCATTCTGTAGTTTATGTAGAACGCAGCCTGGGATGTTGTCAGGTCCCATTGATGCTGAGTTCTTGGCTTTGGAGAGTGTGTTTTTTACCTGTGCAGCCATGATTATAGGAACTTTGCATTCTTCCAGTATAGAGATGGCCCCTTTAGGGGGTGAGAGGGGGCTAAAGTTAGCACTGAACCTATCTGCCAGAATGTTGGTAATATCAGTTGGTTCTGTATATTTAGTGCCATTGTGCTATAACTCAGAGCAGATCTGAGTATTGCCATTGAGATTCTTGACATAGCTATAGAATGCGTTGTGGCTGTCTTTAGAATCAATGGCAATTTTGTTTTCGTAACTAGCTTAGGAGGATTTTATAAGGGATCTCAGCTTCTTACTGAGGCTGACCAGGGAGTTCCTCAAATCACAGGATTTTACTCTTTTTTGCAACAGTTTCTTTCTTCTGTTGTAGAGTTTGTTTATGGCAGGGGACCACCAGATTGGCTTCCTTTTTTGGAGGATAGCATCCTGGTTCTGTTAGTGATAGCACAACCCATGCACTCGTGTAAGTGCTTATAAAGTACATTTGTGTAGGATTCAGCAGTCATACCTCTATTGTCCCTCTGCATGGGTGCCATGAAGTTTGCCACTTCTTTCTTAAGAAGCGTGAAGTTGGCTTTGGAGAAATTTTTTACGGTGGTTTCCCTAATGGGGGGTGGGGGTGGGATGTGGATTTCTAGGGTGATTAGTTTGTGGTCGGATCTGACCAATAAGGAATTGACCTCTGGTGTTGAACACTGGTCACCCATGTTAGTAATGACCAGGTCTAGGATATTGCTGCCCCTGGTGGGGATGTGGATAAGTTGACACTTTCTACAATATGTACTCACTTAGAAAATCAAGGAAAAGCAGCCTCAAAAAAAATTTAAATTAATAACCCCCTAAAATTAATTAAGCATTATCCCGCCACTCTTGTTGCTAACCAAAACCTTACCCTCTTCAATATTTCTGCCAGACGCCACTTTTTAATTAGCAAAACCTCTTTTATCCTGTCCCACAAATATTTCACTAGGTACCAAATAAAACTGTATCCATCTTATTAACGATATTCATAACTTTATCTCCATAATACCCATATAAAATCATATTCATATTTAAATCTTCCACCTTATTAATATCTCCCAAAGAAAATAGTTCAAAACATTTTCCATAATTTCTTCACCCATCCACACCTTCAAAACATGTTCTGTATTTTGAATCTTTACAAAAATAATAAATAAATAAAACACCACCTCTGTGGCATACTTTTGTATAACATGCCACTCTTAACAGGTGACCCTTTATTTCCAAAAAAAGTCTTGATACTCGAATAACTTACTATTTTTTGACTTTCTTTGACAGCTTTAATAACATTCTCACAATTATCCCCAAGGATTAACCCTATAACATCTCCTAACAATACCATTATACCAAACCATTCTGGACATTTTAAATGTTTGCCCACCAGACTCCATATCCTTATCTTATTCTGGTATTCTCTTTCTCTACATTCTCAAAAGAACTCCTCCTTTTCAGTCTCCCTCACTTTCCTTTTTACACCACTTCCCATATTTTTCATCAAAAGTCAATATAATAGTACCCTCACTTTTACTAACTTTTTCCAAATAATATCTTATAGAAACTCATAGATGCTACATGTGTAATTGCCTTGATTAACCTTAAACCTCTGTTTTTTACATCCCATGTGCATAATCCATGTTTTCACAGGATTCTAGAAACCCCCCCCCCAAATAAATGCTTGCATCAATTCCATTCTTTACACTAGGAATCATAAAAAAAACTTTTCCAAACAAGCCTCTCTTACCTAAAATAGTTGAATTAATCATAGAAACCTTTTTCTTATAAGACATCCTAAAGCATTTACATAGCATTCGTATTGCTTTAATCTTGCCTATTATTCCATCCCATTGCTCATAAATTACTTCCTTTTTTCCCAGTCATACCCCTAACAAATTTGCTTAATTTATAACAAAGTTAACACCTTCTATCATTCCTTCATTACATGTCCCATATCTCTTATCTTTACTCATATCTAACCCTACTTCCCTGACAATATAGCTAATCATTCTTTCCATTCATATTTCATCCTTAGTTATCACAATTATATATTCTGAATATTCTGAAGTGTTTCTGTGCCAATTTGTTTTCCTCTTCCTACTAGTCTGTGGCTTCATGTCAGTGGTGTGCAGGTCCCTAATATTACTGATCTAAACGGCTTTTCACTTGTACTCAGAATTTAAACTGCATTTACTTCACTTGGAAGAGCTTTGTATGGTGTTGCAACTTATTTGTGGGACTTTGGTTTTAAAAGCAGTGTCTTCCCTCAAGACTATGTCTACGTTTACTAATACTGCTCCAACTCCTAGAATTACGCCTGTGCTCTATTGTAAAGCCAGTTTACACTAAACGTTTTAAAAGCAAAGTGTCTTCCCTCAAGACTGCGTCTACCTTTACTGATACTGCTCCAACTCCTGGAATTACGCCTGTGCTCTATTGTATAGCCAGTTTACACTAAAAGTATGTTCTAAATGCATACCACAAATTAGTCTTGCTTTGTCTACTGTACAGGATAGCTGCATACTACTGATAGCCCCCCCAAACTCACCTGATTAGAAACCTTGCTACTGTCTCTCTTTGCCATCTGTAAGTTAGTCACTACCCTAGTGAAAACTCTTTCTTAGTTAGCTATACTCTTTTTGTTTTTTCTGTTTGTGGTTTCCTTTTAACTGTTTCTATCTTACTGCAAATACCTGTGTATACCTCGCTATAACATCTCTTCCTTCTCTGTCTACACTTCCCCACCTTTTCTACTTACCTGCTGACTCTCACTGTGTGCTCCTTACTGTTTCCCTCCTGGCCTGCTAATTGTTTTTTGTGGTAGCTGCAATTTCCTGGCTCAGAATACCCCTTTACTCTCCTATCTATCTTACTCTACATATACTACATTTCCCTGCATCCCCCTCTACATTCCTGTCTATCACACTCTGCATATACTACATTTCCCTGCCCCCCCACTCTTTCTCTCTCACCCTTAATCCTCTGGGACATTTTTAAATTGTTAGTGTTTCTGTGCCATTTTGTTTTCCTCTTCCTAGTAGTCTGTGACTTCATGTCAATGGTGTGCAGATCCCTAATATTACTGATGTAAATAGCTTTTCACTTGTACTCAGCATTTAAACTGCATTTACTTCACCTGGAGCTTTGTATACTGTTGCAACTTATTTGTGGGACTTTGGTAAGCACCTTTTCAAATATTTGCAAAGTCATGGCTTGGCTGAATTATTTTCTCATGTCACCAGGGTTGCCAGATTTCCAGCAGGACAAAAAAAAAAAGAAGGTCTCTCACGGCAAGTGAAGACCAAAAAAAAAAAAAAGGTCTTTAATGCAGACACATTAAAGAACTGAGTTCACTCAGTAGCTCTGTACTAAACACGGAGCTTCTCGTGTTTAATGCATTGCAGTTCCGCATTCAACACAAGTAGCTCCGTGTTTAGCGATTTTTGATTGGCCGATACCGCATATGGACCAATCAGGTCATTAAACACGGAGCTTCTCGTGTTTAATGCAGAACACAAGAAGCTCCGTGTTTAGCAATTCTTGATTGGCCCGTATGCCAGGTATACGGGACAATCAAAAAAAAAAAAAAAAAACAAACAAAGTGGAGGCTGGCCGGGACAGTCCCACCCAAATAGGGACGTCTGGCAACCCTGCATGCCACACAAGTGAAAGGCTGTACATAAATTGATATAGATTATTTTTTATCTGCTTTAGGATATATTTCTACTTAAGTAGAAATTGCTCTTTTGTACACTTTTACCATACATCTGTAGATTGCAGTTTGAATTTCTTTAGCAGTGTTAATTGGTGACAATTGGTTTGTAGAATCTAGGTATTGCATTATTGGGCATTTAACATGTACAATGACTGCTTTATGACATGACATCTCTGTCAAATACATTTAGTAGCAGTCTTATGGATGTGAAGTATAGCTCACTTTGTTTAGTTCTAAGTTCTGTTGTCATTAGATTGCCAGTTGTTTTAACTCCGTAACCTGGCTTGTAGAATTCAAGAGTTAAAATACAGAACTTCTGTTTAGCTATATTCTTATATCTCAGTTAGTTTGATTATTTCAACTACAAAATGGCTCATGTTTACTACACGAACTACAGCAGACATTTTTTTATTGTCAGTTGTTTTACACTAAGAATCATGGTTGATAGTTTTACCATTGTTATGTGAATTTTACCATTGTCTATGTGAAAGTGTTATTGCAGAAGTAACTGAACTTTTGTCTCACGTTGTTACTGCTCTAATCTGTAAAGTTAATATCATATGTACTTTATTTTACTTATTTCTGTATTTTTCATATTTTATCTCAACTGACACCTCTCTAGCTGATTTTGAATAGTTGAGTATATAGTACCTCTGTTGTTCTTCTTTCAGCTTTTCCCGGTTAGGGGTCGCCGCAGCGGAACTCCAGTCCACTAATGATTGGCAGTAGATTTTTATGGTGCTGAGGTGCCAGCTCGATGCCCAACCTTCAACAAAGGCACGCCCATTCACGCATGTCTTTCGAACGTCACTTGACCGCAGGGAGGACATGCAGACTCCACACAGAAGGCGCTCCGGCTGAGAATCAAATGGGAGAACCTCTTGCTGTGAGGCGACAATGCTACTGCTGCAACAGTACCTCTGTTGTTTTTTTTCCCTAGCTTTTAAATTCAGCACACTCTCTCCCCTACTGTTTTCCCAAGGTTTTAAAAGGAAAGTATCTTCCCTCAAGACTGTGTCTACCTTTACTGATACTGCTCCAACTCCTGGAATTACGCCTGTGCTCTATTGTATAGCCAGTTTACACTAAAAGTATGTTCTAAGCTCATACCACAAATTAGTCTTACTTTGTCCTGTACAGGATACCTGACCTGCATACCACTGAGAACCCCCACCCATACTCACCTGTTTAAAAACCTTGCCTCTGTCTCTCTTTGCCATCTATAAGTTAGTCACTACCCTAGTGTCAACTCTCTCTTAGTTAGCTATACTCTTTTTGTTTTTCTGTTTGTGGCCTCCTTTTAACTGTTTTTATCTTACTGCAAATACTTGTGTATACCTCGCTATAACATCTCTTCCTTCTCTGTCTACACTTCCCCACCTCTTCTACTTACCTGCTGACTCTCACTGTGTGCTCCTTACTTTTTCCCTCTTGGCCTGCTAATTGTTACTTGTGGTGACTGTTCCTGGCTCATCCAACTCCGTTCACCCTCGCTATGCTCGGGCTCAATTCAGTCTCCTCCCACCAGTATTCCCACCTACCCCGCATATCATTTCCTTTATACCTAACCACCTAATTTCTTCCACCCCTAACTCCACCCCTTCCTGTCTGCTAAAACATTCTAAACACCTTACCCTCCCCTACGTATCACTTCATAGTTTAGTCTGCTGCAAATCCTCCTTTCTATATATCCCCTACTCACCCTACAGGTTGTTTCAATTACATTTTACTTCAATTCTCTATCAAGTCCAACAACTTACTTTTCCTAGTCCCTTGCCCACACCTCATGTCATCCCAGTCCTACTTTCCTACCTTAGGCCATGGCTATTGCAATCCTCTCTATTTTCTTCTTGCCTCCATTGCTTCTCCTTCTCATTCTTACATCTTGTACAACTCCATTACCATCTGTCCATACAGATCCCACTAATCCCCATACTAACTGCTTCTAATCTCTGCAGTACTCTATTACAATCTCCTCCTCTATCTTTTCCATGAATATAGGTTCATAGGTTCATAGGTTCATACTAGGCTATCTGCCCTAGGGCATTTATAAGCCTAGCCAGAGTGTGTTTGGCTTTCGCCACCCATTTTAAATTAATTTTGCTATGCCTTTTTTTGAGGTTAGTATACTGTGCCTCTGTCTAACAGTGACTCCCGGGGTAAACCTACGATCTCCCATCCACTCATCAAGATTCCTCTTGAAGAGAGTCAATGTGGGACTCTGCCTAACCTGGACTGGGATTTTATTCCAGAGTGAAGGGAGCCTCTGGGTTATGAATCTGTCCCTCCAGCATGTCCTATTTATTTCAGTGCTGAGGTTCAAGTCTCGAGCATAGCTCGATGGGATTTGGATTTTCTGAGGTGCAGCATGTCCATTAATTCCGGGTTGGACATGGCTTTATACGTCAGGCACAGATCGCCTCTGAGCAGGCGGTATGCCACTGAGTAGAGCTGGAGCTTCTTTAAATGGGCAGCATATGGCATCTGTTTGAGCCTTTGATCCTCTTGGTGAGGTACTTTTGGGGTCTTTCCAGTTGCTGCAGGTGTCTGGTAAGGTACGTCCCAAAAGGGGCATTGTACTCAATTATGGGCCTGATCAGGGATGAGTAAAGAGGTACGATGACTTCCCCTGATCTAGATGTGAATCCCTTCATGATTAGGTGGGCTATATAAAATGTTTTTCTAACCACTTTGGCCACATGGTTGTCACATGAGAGATTGCTATCAACTTGGGTCCCCAGGTCCCTAATGACTTCTTCTGTACTTAATGGATTACCACCTATGTGGTAATTTGTGGGCACTTTGTTTTTGCCAAAGGGGATGACTATACACTTTTGGCGTTTAGCTTGAGGCCATGGCTCTGGCACCAGTTGTCTGTTTCTATGAGGCCCTTTTGGAGGATGCTTGTGTCGGCTGGAGAGTTGATTATGGCGCCCAGTTTACAGTCATCTGCGAACTTGGTCAGCCACAGTCCTTCCGTGTTGGCCTGTACCGCCGAGAAATATATACCGAACAAGAGAGGTCCCAGGACTGAGCCTTGTGGGATGCCACTTGTAACTGGTTTGGAGTCTGACATGGCTCCAGCAATTCTAACCATGTGGGTTCTGTCCTTGAGCCAGTTTGCAACCCATCTAGTGACATAGGGGTTTATATTTAAGCTGGTGAGCTTATCTATAATGCCCGAGTGGGGTATTGTATCGAAGGCTTTTGCGAGGTCCAGGTACGCTGTGTGGACCACCTTCCCCTCGTCAATGGCCTTGGTGACTGTTTCAAAGAAATCGACCAGGTTTAAGAGGCAGGATCTGCGCTTAACAAAGCCAAACTGGGTAGGATCCAGTGTCTGTAGGTCGCCAATATCTTTATTTGTGAGGCCCATGATGATCCTTTCCATATCTTTGCAGACCAAGCTAGTCAGGCTTATGGGGCGATAGTTTCCAGGATCCGTTGAGGCACCACCTTTGTGGAGAGGGACCACTGTTGCTGTACGCCACTCTTTGGGTACATATCCTGTAGTAAGGCTAAGATTGAACAGTAGTTTTATGTTTGGGTTTAGCTCTTCTTGGAGTTCATGTAGGATGCAGCCCGGGACACCATCTGGTCCCATTGATGCTGTGTTTTTTGCTTTGGAGAGGGCAGCTCTTACCTGAGCATCTGAGATGTCGGGGGCAGCACTCTGTTGGGATAGATATTTGCCCTTTTGGTGGGGAGAGGGGGGAAAGAAGTTTGCACTGAACCTGTCAGATAGGATGTTGGCAATGTCTGTGGGCTTGGTGTATTTTTGTCATTTTGGACTAATTCTGAGCATATCTGGGAATTCCCATCCAGGTTCCTAACATAACTAAAGAAAGCATTGTGATTATCCTTAGTGTCCTGTGCAATTTTTCTCTCAAGCTGGCCTTAGACGATTTTATGAGTGCCCATAGTTTTTGCTAATACTGATCAGAGATGCCTTCCCTTTTGGGATTTTGCACTATCATGTAGTAGCTTCCTCCTTCTATTGTATAGTTTGTTTATGGCTGGGGTCCACCAGACAGGACGTCTGCCTTTGGAGGATTGGGTCTTGGTTTTATTTGGGATTGCATGAACCATGCATTCCTGAAGGTGTTCATAGAATGCGTTTATAAAGGATTCTGGTCTGGGCAGATTTTCCACAGGCCCGGGGCTTTGAAGGATTTCGCCTCAGTTTTGAGGCATGTGAAATTTGCTTTAGAAAAGTTTTTCACTGTGGTTTTCTGGGCAGGGGGTGGGGTCGGGATGTGAATATCCAGTGAGATTAGTTTATGGTCTGATCTTACCAGTGAGGGATACACTTCTGGTCTGGAGCATAGTGTCCCCATGTTGGTGATGATCAGGTCCAGTATGTTTTCCCCTCTTGTGGGAGTGGTAACAAGTTGTTCCATAGCATTTGAGTTTATAAATTCTAGGAACCTTTGGGCTAGGGTGTTGGAGTTAGAGTAATGCTCCCAGTCTATGTTTTGGTAGTTGAAGTCACCCAATATAATGGTGTTTGGAGAGACCTTAATATTTTCCAGTATTCTCAGGAAGGCCAAGTGGGGTTCCTGTGTTTGGGAGGGTGGTCTGTAGCAGGCTATAAACTGGAAGGCAGTTTTACCCACAGTTAGTTGCACATGGATAGTCTCTGATGCTTCGTGCTGTGCCACCAACCTGGAGGTGTGGGTATCTTTGACGAATATTGATACTCCTCCTTTTGTGGTTCGGTCCAAGTTTTGGGGCCGAAAAGCATGGTATGAGGTATAACCTGGTAGTGCTGGGGTGCTCTCGGGAGCCTTGAACCAGGTTTCTGTTATTGCACAGATATCGATGTTCTCAATGTTAAGGAGAGTTTCGAGTGCGTGCATCTTGAGGTTTAGACTTCTGGCGTTGAGTAGCATTACTCTTAGTTTCTTATCCCTTGTGATACCTATGGAGGTGGGTTTGTCTTTTGAGCCTTGCCTAAAAAAGGCACTATGGGGGTAGCAAGAGCCTTTGCTAATATCCGAAAGCCCAGGGGTGACAGGTGCAAGCCGTCCCTAGCGAAGCATCGTGGCTTGTCGAGCATGTTATCCCAGGCTGACAGGCATTGGATCCCCTTTGAATGACACCAACACTTAAGCCAATTGTTGAAATTGATCATCTTGTCTTCATATTGTGGCATGATTCTTGGTGAGGGTAAGATGCTACTCAAGGTCAGGGTCATACCGGCCTGGGCTACATGCTCAGAGAGCTCCTCTATGTCTCTTTTGATGTAGTCCAGGGAGGTACGTCTCAGGTCACTGAGTCATATTTGTACTTGTCTTGGAGTGACCTGAGTGCTTGTGTTATGTGGTGGATCTTAGCGCCCAACAGGCAGCTCACCGTGACCTTCTCCTTGTTCAGCCTGGTGAGTGGGACGTCAGTGTGCCTGACGATAGAGTCACCTATTACAAGTGTATCAGGTGTGTTGTTTAGCCTTAAGGGCTGTGACTGTTTGGCACACTGGCTTTGTGAGCTATGTGTTGCATGTGTTTTGTTTTGGGGTAGTGGTTGCTTGGGTGTCTGCTTTGGAGGTCTCTGCTGCTTAGGCAGATTTTTATTTAGAGCCTCCGAGTATGTTTTTGTGTGTTTATGTGTTTGGTTTGTTGTCGTGGTAGGTCTATGTGAGACTGGAATTGTAGTGAGTGTGGTTTCCTTCTCCTCCTGACTGGTTACACCAGTACTGAGTTGGGAGAGCTTAGCCTCCAGTTTGGCTATATGGTTGCATCTCTCACATGCATTGGAATTTGTTGGGAGGAGGAGAGGGTTGTCTGTGTACATGAGGCAGTTATAACATTGCCTCAAGATTCCCAGATTCACCAGCTGGACCGTAGAGGAGATTGACAACTGACCTTTGGACATGCTAGAATAGTATTGGGAATTCCTTTATAATTGAAAAAAAGGGCCAATGGGGAACAAGGTACTCAAGGGGAGTTTGTGAGGGTGTAGTGCTTTTAATTTTTTAGAGCTGACTTATATAATTGATTTAGTGAGCAAGTGCCAGGTAACAAATGCAATGTGTTACAGGTAACTTAAATGCAAAAATGACAAACAGTAACTTTCTTTCAAGTGAAACAAGGAAATAAGTACAGTAAGCAATGCAGATATCACTAGGGATCCACAGAAGTGCTAAAAGGCCGCATTTTAGGTGGAATTAGCATTTCAGGGAAATAAACAAACAACAAGCATACAAATAAAGCTAGATTCAGCAGGCCTGGATCTAGTCTATGCTACAGCAAACAAGGTGTACCAGTTTCAGTAAGAACAGTTAGAATATGCAGGCACTATAAGCCTTTAACCAGAAATTCCCTGCTCAGAAGGGCAGAGTCCAGCCTCTCCTCCCACAAGAGTGCAGACCGCAATCCTTCTTAACGTAAAATAACTGACCTGAAGCCCAAGTGCTTAAACCAGAACTAATACACTTTTAGAATAACAGACACTGAGCTCTCAATCAGCAGTTCCTAACTTAGAAAGATGTAAGCTACCTGTCCTGCCACCACAGTGCAGGCCACAAACCTTCCTAATGTAAAACAACTGGTCTGAAGCCCAGATGCTTAAACTAAAAGGCTTACAATGAGTTACACCAAGCAGTAATAAATACAACTGAATACTTTTAAGATGACGCAAAAGCAAAATAAAGTAAGAAAAAACACAAATACAGTAAAAGCAGATACATTTTTTTTTTCCCTCTTCCTAAAATCAAACTTCCTCCCCCTTACTCTCTAGCATCTAAAACCAAGACTAAGTACTTGACTTACAACCCATTTAAATTCAAACGTTACCAACTTCATGTAGTCCAGCTTCTATCAGGAGACATACATCCAAATCCTGGGCCCATCCATCATGTCACAATGTATAACTCTACCTCTCCCTACTTAATAAACTCATCCACTCAAAAAAAACATATTTCCTTTTACTCTATGAATGCCTACAGTATTCTAAATAAAGTTAGTGAAATCCATGCCTGGATAGCCTTCCATACCCCTGATGTCATCACCCTTACACAGACTTGACTAAAACCCCAAACCTCAGATAACAACATTCTCCCCCTGGTTAAGATATACTCTGCATAGATCGCCAAAATCAAAAAGGGGGTGGCGTAGCCATCCTCTACTCCAACCACCTCACCATTATAAGTATTATGAAACCTATCCCATCCTTTTTTCCTGCTGAACTACTTACAGCTAACCTTAAAATTAGTGACCACACCACTATCACAGTAGAAGCCATCTGTATTCCTCCAGGAGACAACATTCCTCTGCTTGAAAATATTCTTTCATACTTTTCTCAACACATCCCCAATGAAACTATCCTCCTTGGGGATATCAACATTGACTGGTTAACTCTCAGTAATCCAAACTCTAATACTCATATTAATTTATATGGCTTTACACAGCTAATCTCCCTACCTACTCATACAAACAACTCTCACACATCTAGTACTCTTATTGACTGGGTACTTGTATCTAATCCTTCCAAATATCATAACCCTGAAACCCTACCAAACACCCTGAGCAATCACTCCCCTATAAAAGTGCTTAGGTTCACTCCCCACTTCTCAAAACTTCCTAGATTTATCACTTGTCACAAGCTCTCTAACTTCCATCCAGAAACCTTTAATGCCCTCCTCTGTAAAGTAAACTGGAAATTCCTTACCCAACTCCCACTAGAAGAAGCAGTCCTAACTTTCAGCTCCACCCTCCTTAGCATCTTAGACTCACTTGCTCCACCTCACAAAGTCAGAATTAAGTCCACCATATCTCAATGGCTTTCAAAAGCCACTCTTAACCTTATGATCACTAGAGACAAACTATGGAAAAAATGGTCACAAACTAAACTCTTTGCAGACTTGCAAAAATATAAAGAACTCAGAAATCTGACAAAAAAACACGTAAACAAAGATAAAAAGGTCTTCTATAACAAACCTCCCACAGCCCTAAAATCTAATCCTAAAAAAATCTGGAACTCTATTAACAAAGTATTACATCCCTGTAATCTTAGCGCCCCCAATCCATGCCCAGACAAGACATCTGAAGAAACTGCCACTATCTTCAATATCTATTTTATCGATTCAGTATTTAAGCTACTGAACCCTAACCCAAACTCCTCTACTACTAACATCTCCAACTTTTCTGAACCTACTCCTAATATTATCGCCTCAAATACCTTCTCCCTCAAACCTGTACCTACTAGCTACATCAAAACTTTACTCTCTGTATTAAAACCATGCTCGGCATCAGCTGACAATATTCCTTACACTTTTCTTCTACTAGCAGCTGACTCTCTTACTCTCCCTGTATCTATCCTAATTAATTATCTCTGAATTCAAAGTCCCTTCCATCTGGAAACAATGCTGCACTTTACCTGTACACAAAAGAGGATCCTCTCCCCTCTCTCTAAAGTACTAGAAAAATGTATTCATAAACAAGTTATGCAGCATCTAATGCAGGAAAATCTGCTTACACCCACTCAACATGGCTTCAGACCCAAACATAACACCACTACAGCTCTATTATCCTTCCTCAGCACTGTCTCTATAGCCATGGACGACCATACACTTATTTCTTGTCTATTCTTGGACCTCTCAGAAGCTTTCAGCACTGTTTCACACTCTCTTCTGCTGCACAAACACTCTCTTCTGCTGCACAAACTGCATAACCTCAACTTGTCTCCATACCTATGGTCACCCCCTCGTTAGTCAGGTCTGACCATAAGCTAATCACCCTTAACATCCACATCCCACCCCCAGTAAAGAAACCGCCATAAAAAACTTCTCCAAAGCCAACTTCATGCTACTCAAGTCAGAAGTGACAAACTTCATCACACCCATGCAGACGGGAACTGAAAGTTCAACTGCTGAATCCTACACTAAGGCACTGTATGAGCACATCCACTCATGCATGAATTGTGCCATCCCAAATAGAACCAAAATGCTCTCATCCAAAAAAAAGAAGCCAATCTGGTGGTCCTCTGCCATAAACAAACTTTACAACAAAAGGAAGAAACTTTTGCAGAAAAGAGGAAAATCCCAGGATGAAAAAAACTCCCTTACTAGCCTCAGTAAGAAACTGAGATGCCTCATAAAATCCTCCAAAGCTAGTTACGAAAATAAAATTGCCAAAGATTCCAAAGACAACCACAAAGCATTCTATAACTATGTCAAGAATCTAAATGGCAATGCTCAGATCTGCTCTGAGCTAAAACAGAATGGCATTAAATATACTGATCCAAAGGATATTGCCAATATCCTGGCAGATCGATTCAGTGCCAACTTCACGCTCCCCTCACCCCTAAATGGCCCATCTCAATACCGGAAGATTGCCAAATTCCAGTAATAACGGCCACACAGGTACAAAATGCACTCTCTAAAGCCAAGAATACAGCATCCATGGGACCAGATGACATCCTGGGCTGTGTACTACATGAACTACAATATGAACTGGCACCTCACTTAAGTGTCATGTTTAATCATAGCCTCACCTCAGGTTTCGTGCCCACTGAGTGGCGCAGAGCTACAGTTATCCCAATCCACAAGGGAGGATCCACCTTGGATCCCGGAAACTACCGTCCAATCAGTCTGACAAGCCTTATCTGCAAGGCCATGGAGCGTATTATCATGGAACTTATAAACAAAGACATTGGCAACCTTCAAACACTGCACCCCACCCAGTTTGGGTTTGTGAAGGGCCGATCTTGTGTCCTGAACCTGATCGACTTCTTTGAATCAGTCTCCAGAGCCATGGACAAGGGTAAGGTGGTCCACACAGCCTATCTAGACCTTGCAAGGCCTTTGACACCATACCCCACTCTGGAATCATAGATAAACTTACTAAGTTGGGCATTAATCCCTATGTCACCCAATGGGTTGCTAAATGGCTTACTGATAGAACACACACTGTAAAAGTAGCCGACTCCAAATCCAGCTCCAGACAAGTGACAAGTGGAGTACCTCAGGGTTCAGTCCTGGGGCCGCTCTTGTTTGGCATCTACTTCTCTGAAGTACAGGTCAACACTAAGGGACTCTGGCTAACAAAGTTTGCAGATGACTGCAAACTGGGAGCCATTATTGAATCCCCAAATGATGTGGATACTCTACAAAAGGACCTTACAGAAACAGATGCTTGGTGCCAGAGCCATGGGCTCAAGCTCAATGCCAAGAAATGTATTGTTATCCCCTTTGGGAAAAAAACATGTATCCATGAATTACCATATAGGTGGCAGTACACTAAACACAGAAAGTGTGATAAGAGACTTAGGGACACAGGTGGACAGTGGTCTCACCTTCGATAAACACATCGCCACAACAGTCAGAAAATCCATCTATGTGGCACACCTCACGAAGGGCTTTTCATCCAGAAAAAAGGAGGTCATTGTCCCACTGTACTCATCCCTCATTAGACCCATTATAGAATACAATGCCCCATTTGGTATGTACCTCTCAAGACATCTGCAACAAGTGGAAAGGACTCAGAAATACCTCACTAAAAGAATCACAGGCCTAAAGCAGATGCCCTATGCTGACCGCCTTAAAAAACTCCAGCTAAACTCTGTCACATATCGTCTACTCAGAGGTGATCTCTGCTTAACATACAAGGCCATGTCAAACCCAGAGCTGTTGGACATGCTACACTTAAAGAAATCCCAATCCCTCAGAGCTACATGCTCCAGGGATCTAAACCTTGTCATCACAATAAACAAAACATGCTGGAGGGATAGGTTCCTGACCCAGAGACTCCCCAGACTCTGGAATAGATTGCCCATACATGTCAAGCAGAGTGCCTCTTTGGACCTCTTCAAGAGGAACCTTGATGATTGGATGGGAGAAAGGAAATTCACCCCAGGGATCACGTCAGTCACCCTGCTAGACAGGGGTCCAGGAAAGTAAATAATGTGGGAAGAACTATCCAGGGAATTGTTATGGCTAGGCTTGTATAGGCCCTAGGGCTGATAGCCTAGTACCAACCTATGAACCTATGAACCTATGTCCTCTGATACTGTTGCATGGTTCTCCAGCTACCTCACTGATAGATCTCAGTCATTGAGATTGCACTCTGCACTCTCCCCTCCTCTCCCTCTAGAAATGGGTGTATCTCAAGGGTCTATCCTAGAGCCTTTACTTTTTAATGTCTTTACTAATCAGCTCTATACCTCCTGTCCTCAGTCATCTTTAGTGCAATACGCAGATGACTCTACAGTCATCACCACAGCCAACTCTCCCTCAAACCGCTTCTCAGCTACTCAGGCATCTTTTAACTTAGTTGAAACATGGCTCTCTAACAACCAGCTCATCTTTAACCCTAAAAAACAAAGCTGTTACTCTTCCTATATAAAAATTCAACAATATCAAACCCTCCTTCTCCATACAGTCCCTTAATAACACTCCCATTCAGGTAGAATCTAGCACTAAGCTCTTAGGCGTAACCATCGATGATCAACTTAAATTTATTTGACTTGCATGTCAATAACTGTATCAAAAAGACTCATTCAAAACTAGGGCTCCTTTACTGTAACAAGAATTTTTTTACCTCTGAAGCCAAGCTTACTGTCTCTCTACATTCTACCCAGTCTAATATACAATTCTCAAATTCTCACAAATGTTAACTCAGCACTCCTGACCAGACTCAAATCTACCTCCAACAAGGTAGCTAGATTTGCTGCCCAAAAAACCTACAAATCCCATCACTGTCTCTCTCTAAAACACCTAAACTGGCTTGAATTACCCCACCAGCTTCTTCTCTCTCTCAGCTCCAAATCATCCATTCTATCCTGTACCAGTCTTCCTACTCCTCAGCACTATCCTCTCTCATCTCCCATTATTCTCCCTCCAGACCTCTCCGGAGCTCTAACCAAGACCCACTGCAAATCTACAATCCCCAGTCTAAATTTGGACACAACATGTACAGCTATCACCCCACTATTGCCCAGAATAGGCTCCCACTAGAAATCAGGACCCTTACACATCCTAAATAATTTAAGACAGCCACCAAAGAGCACTTAAAAAGTCACTGGTCCTGCCACTGCACTCTCCCTCCTTAAACATCCCCTACTTCTCATACCTTAATCTACTTTCTGCCCCTAACTTACTCTTCTCACTAGCTCTCTCTAATCTTCATTGACTACACTTTCTACTGTCTTCTAAAATCTATTAAGCAAATCACCTCAGAGAAACATTCTATTGTAATTGTCTTGCCTTCATGCAACTACATTATGATAAAACTGGGTTTTTGTAACCACTTACCCCAAAACTATATTCATCTTAATGACATATTTCTTTTTATACACCTTGAAATAGTTATGCTATACTCCTGATTTTTGACACTGTATAACATTGTATTGCTATTTAATGCCTTGTAATACTCCTGTAACATTGCTGTTTAATGCTAATTTATAATGAAAATTGTAAATATGTTGGAGCTTTTCTCCACGGGCCTCCACTGACAGAGGGCTCTTCAGCTCAGTCGGACAATCCCAGTCAACAAATGTAAAATAAATAAAAATAAATCAATATGAAAGAAAAATAATAATACACATAGTATAATTTACAAAATATTTACCTACCAGTGTATTTCCCTACATTCTATCCCCATTGCATTCATAACTTGGGAAAATATAATTTCACTGATAAGACAGCCTTGCCTCATACTTCTTCTTATATACACTAAAGAGATTAACAAACCATGTACAAAAATCCTACCCAGAACATTATTAGAAGCAGACAGCAATACTTTCAAAATATTCCCTCTCAGACCATATTCTTTCATAATATAACATAAACATTCATGATCTATATAATCAAATGATTTTCTAACATCCCCTACTAACAGTCTTACTTATCTTCCCCTAATTAAAATATCAGCCACCATTTCTGTAACTAATATTAATAAATCCTTACATCTACCCCAAACACCAAAAATACCCTCTTTCAAAACTTCATGCAAAACATCATTAAACCTAATATGTAATACATTCATAAAAATCTTACAATACATATTATTTAAAGTTGTAGGTCTCCAATTTTTAATTTCATTCTTAACCCTTTTCTTTTTCCATGCAAATTAAGTAACCCCCTCACACAACTCACCCTTAACTTCATCTTCCTGAAACCACTCATTAAACATGTTTAGCAATAACATGTTTTACCCTATTTTTAACTTTCTATATACCTCATAATCCATACAATCCAAATAGAATCCACATTAACTTTATCCAGTACCATATTCAATTCAACCAAAGAAACTTTTCTCATTAAAGTTTCAATAGTTTTGCCTGAAAACATTTAACACCCCACCACATTTTTTTTCAATTCTTTTTCCTTTCTCATATGTAGTGCTAGCATATTGTTCCACAATATACATAATGTCCTTTGATTATACATAACAGTTCCCTTTTTTATTTCATGTACCATCAATCTCCTTTTTTCCCATTTTCTACATGGGGTCAAGGTGGCATGTCAACTATTGCCATCTGTCCCTATTCAATCCCACTCTCCTACCTTCTTTGATACTCATGCCTGTCACTGGTCTTCTGTCATGTAGTCTATCCACCTCATTGCTGGATGGTCTCATTTCCTCCTGCCTTCTTCCTATCTGTCCCAAGGTTTCTTCACCAGATTGCCTTGTACTTTTCTGCACATGTGCCTAAATAACAGTAATCTTTTATTTCCTTTATAATATCTGCCATATTCTTAAATACTTTAACCAAAGATGGAAAAATGTCCTATTTTTTACTTTCAGATAATATTTATGTTTATATAATAGCCTGTCAATTTTCTTATTTTCAACAAAAAACATCCTTTTCATTCTTAAAACTCTGCAGATTTTTTTTTTCTTGATTAGTCAACATCTCATTATGCATATTGCTATAAATACCCCTATCTCTTTCCCCATTTTCCAATCCCAATTCTAATTTTTATATCTTTTACTTTTGTCGCCTCACAGTAAGACGCTGACCGGTTCGACTCTCATCTAGAGCGTCTTCTGCATGAAGACACATGTGAATGGGCGTACCTTTGTTGAAGGTTGTGCATTAGGGCTGGCAACTCAGCATGTAAAAATCAACTGCCAATCATTAGCAGACCGGAGTTCCACTGTGGCGACCCCTAACCGGGAAAAGCTGAAAGACACAACAACAACTTTAAATATGATCTGCCATTCAGACCATGAAGAGCAAAATTCTCTTATTGACTCATGATCAACCCATGAGTGATCCAACTGTCTTTCTAACACCTCTTGATCAAGAAACTTTAATTTTAATCTATTAATTCCTTTGCCTTCTTCTTTTAAAGCCCTGTTTTCTCTAAATTCAACTAAAATAGATCTATGATCTGAAAACAAATATTTACCATAACTCCATGTTTTACCTCAGTCACTGACTCTGATTAAAAAATAATAATCAATTTCAGCAAGCAGTGTAGCTCTTTTATATATCCACACATTATTAAAACATAATTTTAGCTTTCCACATCTAACAAATTCTTTTAATTTTCTTAAATCCATCCCAGCTTTTTCACTACACTTTCTTAAGCAACAGTTAAAGCCCCCCCATAACAATTATTTTCATATTTACCATTACATATCCCTTTAAAATATTAAACTGACTTTCTTTTTTTTTCATCATGGAAACACATAAATTCCTGTCAAGTCTAAGTACAACCTCACCCTTTCTCACATGTACAGCAGTAGTTCTTCCAGCCCTTATGAAAGTAACCACTAATACCTAAATATCTTCTCCAAATATAAACACACCCCCCAAACACCTCCTCTTTCCCAATTCCATACAATTCTTCTATACCACAATGCCTCATATTCATCAACTTAAAATAAATAAATGTAGTATCTTGTAAACAAAATACTTCAGTATCACATTTTTTGCATCATTGCAAAATTTGTAAAATGGCAATTCTCTTCACCTTATTAATCAATTAATGTTCGCTGAAACAAACCTCACCTTACTTCTTACCTTTGTCTTTACTTTTTTTTAAGTTTTTAAACTTTCTCTTCCTCACCATTTCCCCAGACCCTACTGAATTTACTTTCTAACTTCCTTTACAGTTCTTTCCCCACAACCAGCTTTGTCATTCTATATTTCCTCCTCTACAATTTCAGCTTCATTTTTACTATTATATGCTCCTCTTGATTTACAGCAATACTAAATACTTCGCCCCAATAATATTTTCTCCATCATCTATTATATTTTCTCCTTCCTCTTTGACTTCACTGAATTCAGTACCTTCAACATTCTCCATATCAGTGATTGACGTTAACACAATCAAGCTTCACTTTTAAAATTAGTCATCATATGTCCTTTATCTACACATTGATTACAATCGATTTTTGCATATTCAATAATAAGATGATTAGTGCTTCCACAAAAAAAAAAAAAAAAAAAAAGCAGGCTTTGGGCTGACCAGTGTATCTTATTGTTCCCCTGTTGCCAGACACATGAAGAACACTAAGCAAATGTTTGACAACATCTTTTTCCAATTTAAAAAAAAATCCAATTTACACCCCTTGTATCTTTAACTTCATTAACTAACAGTATTAGACATTGAATGACACATTGAAAGAAAACATTTTTAACTCATATAGTTCAATTTCATTGGTCCTGCACTGCACAGAAACCACATTTTTAACCTATCCCTATGGCCAAAAAAAAATAGTCATTCCATGTGAAAGTGTCCATCTTTGCATCACAATAAACAAGAATTTGTCAATTATTGCTTCAGTCTTACATTTTATATCACAGAAATGCTCTCTTCCTGGATGAATCATTGATCGGATGTCCTTTGTAGTAAACTCTAAAGGTAAAACTAAAATGTTCCAAATAAAATATCTATCAATAATTTCATCCTTCTTACGTCTTATCCTTACAGTATATCTTCTTTTCTCTTAACATTTATAATACCTGTTAATTTCCCACAGATTCAGCATACAATTTTTTTCTATACCTTCTCTGCTATTACATCCAGTCTATTTATCGCACAAATTCTTTCTTTATTGTTTTGCCCTTTTTCTGTGCCAAAACCTTTTCTGCAAGTTATCACCAATAACGTTTTTACTCTTCTTCAGGACTTGCTTTCTTGATTAACCTATCAAGTTCAACATCAGGAAACCCTATTGATAAAATTTTGGTCAGTGCAATTCTTTCACTCTAAACAGTTGTAAAGTCAGCTAAATTTTTGTTATTTATACAAAAAAGTGTTTTCCTTTCCTCTATTCAACTGATAGACTATCATTCACTGAATCATGATTACCTTCAGAAACATCACAAACTCTTTGTTCCTTATCCGCAATAATGCTTGGTGCTTCTCTTGGCTACCTCTGCATCAGAAATAGAAACAGGAAGTGCAACAATAGAACATACCCATTTGCAAAAGAGTAGTTGATGTTCTCCAAAGCTCTTGCCAAATGTCCTCTGCTAATAGTATAAATACCACCTGGCATCTCCCCTGAAAATATGCCAGTAGCCTAGTTGGATTAAAATAGTCAACTGAATGAAGGTATGAAAATGAATAAATGAAGGCTATACTGGAGGCATAGAGGGATAAAGCCTTGACTATAGCCCAGTTGACCCACATTCAACGTTTAGATTGGGTGACTGATGGAGAGGCAGGAAAGGGATGAACATAACCATCTAAGGTGAGAGGGTGGGTGCTCACTGATGTGTTTCATAAGAGGAGGCATGGTCCAAAGAGAGGAGTTGCCATTGATTATAATCAATAAGCATGGTGGGGCAAGGAAATGGAGTGTGCAGGTCATAAGAAAAAGCCCCCTCATATGGAAGCACAGATGAACTGAGTCCACAGGACACCCTCTGGATCCATGACCAAAGAAAGTTTGGTGGGGTTTGGAGGGAAGCTGGTAGACCCAGTGTGGACATTGGGTACTGGAGGCCGGAGTGGTAAACATGAGGTCTGAGGGGACAAAAAAAGGAAAACAAATGATAAATGAATAAACAAAAAATTAACATACTTAACTCCTGGGTGACTCTGTGATATGTATCCACTTTGATTGTGACTTGTAAGTCTATAATGACTCCCATTGTCAGGGCCTTGCATACTGCTAAGCTATGCTGCTGACAGCTGGAGAATTATGCCTTGAGCTCCAATCACAAAATGACAGTTGATTGAATGACAGTTAATGTTTTAGTCCAGATCATCATCAGAAGATACCTTGCCGACTATGAGCGTGCAGTCTATAGCACTGGCCATGTGTCTGGGGCATACTACCTCTCATTTGTGTTGCATGACTACCCTTGAATGTTGTAGGAAACTGACATTTTCCTATTGAGCATAATTCTTGCTTACAATGCATGTTGATAACAGAATGGTTATGCCAATGTTTTTGTACTTGCTAACTTTTGTTATTGCTAATGTACTAGTACTGAGATTTATATGCTATGACTTCTTTTCTTTCTCAGTTATGCATGTCTTTCAATGCTGATTCTGTAGTTTATATTATATGTGTACTGCTGCTTACTGAGCCCATGTTGTGGCCAAAAAAGGTCAAAGGTCTAACCCACCTGCCTGGTGAACAAATAAGATATAGATAATTTAACTAACTAACTAACTAACTAACTAACTAACTAACTAACTAACTAACTAAACGTAAGTGGTTCTTCACCTCATAACACATTACGGCCAAGAAAACATCCTGGAATCAAGAGACTTCAATCTAGGATACTTCAACAGTGTCACACATATGGCACTGGTATTTCAAAGATTTAGTAAGTCTAATACTAGGTATTCCACTGGGCTTGGGTTTCCCTGCAAGCTTTTTGCAGTCATCTGCAGTGTACACATGTGAGTCACAGTTTGCAAAGGTTCTTTGTCCAAATGATCAGTTAATTATGTGCTGATCAGAGAGCTGCTATCACAAGTCTTTGGTTTTAAAGAGGTGGCTGATGCCTTACTGCTGGATGAGGTTCAGGCTCTTCTAGCCTCTTAGATGTAGGGACACTTACCTAGTGCCTTAAAGTAATCTCAGATTCAAGCATTGTAGCTTGATAGAAGTATGTGATATGCATAGCCAAGCTTTAGTTCCAAATAGAAAGACTATAACATCTTTATCTATTCTGGGGAATTTCACAAAGAGCAGAGATGGTTGCACACTTCTTCATTTACATACATAGTCTGAAAGCCTTCTTTTTGAATCACATTTTTAATATGGTTACATCTTTTGAACAGCGCAAGCTGTTCTTTTTGTCTTATGTCACTTTATGCAATTTTTAAATGTTTTTTTCTGATATAATATGTGGAGGAAAATTAATGCTTCTCTTGACAGATTTACACATTTATAAAACAGTGGACATTCTTTGGCTTTTAAGAAATATAAACTATCTACTTTTTCCCTTCTGTCACATATTTTATTTTGCAATTTCTAAGCATTGTCAACCAAACTATGTCAACCCATAACTATGGGAACCCCTCTCCAACAGCATAAAATGAATTACAATTGTACTTCTTCAGAGCTGAACTTAAAAAAAAAATTCTCCACACCAAATAAGGATGCACTTGTCACACAGTAGGCCACATTATAAAAGAGCCACTCACCATCTATCCTTAGTCTCTTTCAACTACTAATGCCTCCAAACCAAACCACCATCCCCTGCCCTGGCTCCTATTATACTATATCATTTCCACCATAATATAAACCAGAAATATAATCATGTCAATTATAACATTTGCATTTCTCTCATAATTGTTGCTACATCTGTTAATTGCTAAAGTACAGTTTTTGTTAGTTACTTTGTTTGATTTTTGATATGTACTGCTTATTCCCTATCTGTTCTCCTTTTTGTTTTCTTTGTGAATTATTTCACCGAGGTGGTGCCTGCAAATAGTTGTGATCAGTGGACCACACCGGTAATCAAATGTAAAATTAAGTACATAAAATAAAAATAAAATTTGTACTGCAGTATACATGGTCAACTTCTAAATGCAATGAAGGTGCAGTTCTCTGGAACATATTCAGAGCAGGAATTTGCTGTACTCACTTCTTTTCTACAATGTAAATAAAGCCTGAAAATTCTTAATTAGACATGAAAGTGAGGTGATTTATATAGTGCTAAGTGTTATACAATTGCTTCTGGCTAATAAATAGTGACATAGTGATGTCTTTTTTATCTGCAGAACAATTAGACAAGGGACAAATGTCTTATGCTATATACTTTGCTGACATCTTAGATATACTGAAAATATTTTATTTCAGTTGTAAATATCCTGTTGTATGGCTTTCTGTTGTTTCCCTTTGGTAATAAAATTTAATTAATAAAGACATGTCCTAATATCAGTGAGATATGCTAAATTATTTGATTGTACTTGGTATTTGACAAAATTAGAAGGATTTGTTTTGATGTGTATATATTTCAGAAGGGGAAGAGATAATATTTACTTATTATACTGCCATTAAAAGGCAGATGCTATACAATAAATAATGTCAATGCCACTATATCCAGAAATCACAAGAAGGAATATGAAACTGATATACTTACTATTCAACAGCTTTTCTGGCCTACATGTACTGATAATGATGTGTTAAATAATGTGTTAGTGTTACATGGGAATTACAATTTGTCATGCTTTGGCATTAATAACTGTAAATGATGACTTTCTCATTAGCACCTGTCTACTGTCAGAAATGTTGCATCATTTTGATTCAAAAAGCTATATCTGAAACATCACCTAGCTGGCCCACTGAACACATTCCTTCCACAGACTGCTTTCTTCAGAAGCATAATGATTCATCAGATTGCTTCACCCTTCATGAAGCTCACAGTTCATGTTATTATGCATATTAACTGCCTTTCTCTCTGTGTAACTTGGTCACGAACTGCTGTAGCTCTTTCCTAGACTTAATTTATTCTGCTTACCAGTGGGTGCAAGACTTTCTAATTTCTTAGGTCAAGTTTATGAGTACTATTGTTCTCCCTGCTTAGTAACTGTTTATACTACACACATTTCTCTTTATGAATGTATTCATGGCTCTGGTCAGTGGGTGATCTTTTGCTAGAAGATACTGAAAGAACTTAGGAACATGAAATAGGATGAACACATCTTTATCCGAACATTAATGAAACTTTGATAAGAAGAATGTAATATAAATGTTTGATTCTATTCCACCAGTTTCACTTAAATTGTTTCTTAAAAATCTGCCTAATAAAATAAGTGGTAATTTATTCAGTAATCAACAAACCACACTATTAGCTCACTTGATTTGCAGCTTCAAAGGAAAGTACATGTACCTTAATAAATTTCTCATAATAGCATCCAGTCCACATAGCCCCTCCAGGATACTGGCTATCTTAAAATACATGGTTCAATGTTGTGTATATAGGCTCTCCAGGATACTGGCTATCTTAAAATATATGGTTCAATGTTGTGTATATAGGCTCTCCAGGATACTGGCTATCTTGTAACACAAAGAAAGTTAAAGACTGTAGGCCCATCACAGGCCCAACGTTCAGCTCTACAAGCAAATACTTCCACAAGGTGTGCTCCACACATTAGCCCCAACTGGTGTCTCCCAGTTCATTCTTCCAGATCTTTCTTCAGGTGATCCACCATGTGAGGAATTAACATCAAAGTTTTATCCTTCCAAGCTCCTCCCTTTTATACCATAGTAATTATCAATCTAGAAAGTATAGTCACATAAAGAAACTTACTATAACGGAAGATGTTCAAATGATCACTGCTGCAGTAGCATTAGGGATATGGATAGATTATCATAGCTTATAATGACTAGGAGGAAGAGGGATGAGAGTCCAGGAGCCCCTGAAGAGTCATCTTATCAAAATCTGTTCTAGGAAAAATAATCTAATTTGTAGTGCTTTATAAAGGTATGCACAGAGAATCAAGTTGTTTCTAGAATACCTCTAGAATCCATCCCTTTCCAAAAAGCCACCGATGAAGCCATAGCTGTGGTAGAATGTACCATGGTTCTGCTTCTAATTGTTTTATTGTGGTGTACATAACAAAAAAGAAATAGCATATGACAACCATTTGGAGATAGTCTACTTTGACACAGATTGTCCTTTTTTCATCCTTCATAATAAATGTATAAATGATTAGAGTTTCTGAAGGGTTTAGTTCCATCATGATAATACATAAGTTGTCTATAGACATTCAGTGTATGAAGAATCCTTTCTCTCTTGTTTTTTAGTTCTCAAAAGAAGAGAGGAAGATGAATTTCTTGGCATACTGCTTTAGGCATAAAAAGAAGGATTAGTTGTCATGGACACACTATCTCTGTCAAAAATGAGATAATGTTGACCCAACATGAGAGATTGCAACTCACATACTCTTCTTGCAGCAGTCAGAGCAATTAGTAAAACTGTTTTCCATGTTATGAAGCTCAAATCAGCCTGATGTGGTGGTCCAGCTGCAGCAAGTGTCATTTTTTCAAAAATTCATTTGAGACCCCATTGAGGAGCTACCTGTTTTCTATGTGGTCTGAATTGAAGCACCTCTTTCAAAACATTTTAATATGTGAATTGCATTAAAAGGGAGGATTCATAGGTAGACATACTAAAATGTCCAAAAAAATGAACCCTGATAGAGGAGTAAGAAAGGCCAGATGATAATAAGTCACACAAATATTATAGAACCAGAAAATACTATCCTAAAAGTGCCCTGTTTTTTTTTTCTTGGCACCAACTACAAAATCCTTTCTATTTAGTAATATATAATTTTCTAGCAGTTGTTTTCTTTGCCTTAATAATACTCAATGCACATCTTCAGAAAATAGGTGCCTAAAAGGTATTAAAACTCTGTAAATATTGGAAGAGCGTTGCACCACAAGTATTAGTATTTCATGTGAGTATTCAAAACTTGCTAAACAACCAAAATGGCGAAAAGATAGCTTCAAAACAACAGCTTCAATAACAGGCTTTTACCATGTTGAATCCACAATATATGAAATATAGAGCTTTGCTGTTGTAAAAGTCAAGTGACGTAATTCTACAGCTTTAAAACATGTGGATGTCATAAAAATAGAAAAAACAAACATAAAAGTGAAGAACCCTTCTGATGTAAACAACGGACAAGCGCTTTCAGCTTTTTCAAGCCTTCTTCAGATCCAAGTAGGTAAGCTGGGTTCAGTCGATCCAAGTAGGTAAGCTGGGTTCAGTCATCCAAGTAGGTAAGCTGGGTTCAGTCAGGTATTAACACATCCAGGCAGTGAGTCAAAGTGGTTTCAGGCCAGGGCATAAAACAATTCCTGCCTTGTGTGAGTAGGTCCAGTCTGTGAGGAAGCTTGTGGTAATTGCCCTTAGCCATTTCCAAAATAAGGAAAAAAACACTGTTACCTGACCAGAAGGGATTCACCACAATGATCATTGGAGAGTCATCCTGAATCTTCAGACTGGCCCTGGAAAGGGTGGAAATCTATACAGGAACATTACGCTCCAAGGAAATGAAAATGCATCTATTTTCCAGGCCTGCTTGCAAGGAGTTGTCCATCAGCATTTTGCCAGTTATTTGTTGTGGATGCAGATGAGCAGCTGTAACTAATGTTTTCCCTCCAGCTGGATCAAATCCTGGAAGACCCACAGATTCAGTTTCCATTAATGAGGGTCTGGCCTGGCCATGATCAGCATGTCTGCCACAAAATTTTGCTGTGACAGGATGTAAGATATCAGTAGAATGAGATTATGCTGAAACACTATATCTCAGACTCGTCTGCATAGAAGATAAGATACGATTTCCCATTTTTGCTTATTCACCACATCACAGTGGTGTTGTTGGTAACAACTTGTAATGGTCCAGGTGGCCATAAATGATTGACAGAGTTGTGAGCATTTATTACTGTCAACATCTTTTTTAAATTTATGTGTTTTTGTTTGTCCCTTTTGTTCCAAAGACCATGTGTTTTTTCTCCCATAAACACTGCTCTCTAAGCAAAATTTGAGACATATGTGGTTTACAGACTGTGCTGTAGCAGGAAGAGAAAATGGGAGACCAAGATTCAGATAAAACTTGTCTGTTAATGAAAGCAGTTCCCTTTTTACAAATCCCAATTCAGGAATCTGGAGATGTCAGGGGATGCTGATGTTGGGAACATGCAGATGTTAGGGGCCACTGAATCTTCCCCATGTAGATTCTGACAAACCGTTTTTGGCCAATTTCTAGCTCTTTAAAGTTCCCTGTGTAAAACCCCGGTTTGGCACGGTTTTTCGCTTGTTCCTACTCAGCAACAGCTCCTCGTGGTCCTGCAGAGTGATGCTAGCAGCATAGAAATGAAAAGAGTGGCTGCTTTCAAGATTTAAGTATAATTTACTGTTATTACCTGTGCAACCGTCTTTCCTCACCAAAAAGTGAGTTTAAACTGCTGATTTACCTGTTTTAAGCCTGTTTTTTTGTGTTTTCTCATACCTGCACTTGTAAAAGTTTATTTGTTTGAATTTAACTGTTGAGGCTGCCCACTCAAGTGTGCTAGCCTGTGTTTAGAATTTACTGTACTTTTCCTGCTGTTTTTCTGAAAAAAAGAAAAAAAACAAAAAAATATCCTTGTTTCCCACCTTTCCTGACCTAGAATAGTCCCTTATACAGGCATCGCTGTATTCTGGACTTTTGAATAGTTCCTGTGTTGCCCATTTCCTTACTTGGATAGAAGGAAGCTTCTTTGTTCACCAGTGGGAGTGGGGAGCTTTGAGCAGCCTACCTGTCCCTGGAGGAGTGACCTCAGCACAAGAATCTTGTAGTTTATTGGCTGTTTTGGGCCAATTTCTAGCTCTTTAAAGTTTCCTGTATAAAACCCCGGTTTGGCACGTTTTTTCGCTTGTTCCTACTCAGCAACAGCTCCTTGTGGTCCTGCAGAGTGGTGCTAGCAGCATAGAAATGAAAAGAGTGACTGCTTTCAAGATTTAAGTATAATTTACTGCTATTACCTGTACGACCGTCTTTCCTCACCGAAAAGTGAGTTTAAACTGCTGATTTACCTGTTTTAAGCCTGTTTTTTTTGTGTTTTCTCATACCTGCGCTTGTAAAAGTTTGTTTGTTTAAATTTAATTGTTGAGGCTGCCCACTCAAGTGCGCTAGCCTGTGTTTAGAATTTACTGTACTTTCCTGCTGTATTTCTGAAAAAAAAAGAAAAAAACAAAAAAAAACTTCTTGTTTCCCGCCTTTCCTGACCTAGAATAGTCCCTTATACAGGCATTGCTGTATTCTGGACTTTTGAATAGTTCCTGTGTTGCCCATTTCCTTACTTGGATAGAAGGAAGCTTCTTTGTTCACCAGTGGAAGTGGGGAGCTTTGAGCAGCCTATCTGTCCCTGGAGGAGTGACCTCAGCACAAGAATCTTGTAGTTTATTGGCCATTTTGGGCCAATTTCTAACTCTTTAAAGTTCCCTGTATAAAAACCCGCTTTTGCACAGTTTTTTGCTTCTTCCTACTCAGCAACAGCTCCTTGTGGTCCTGCAGAGTGGTGCTAGCAGCAGAGAAACTAAAAGAGTCTGCTTTCAAGATTTAAGTATAATTTACTGCTATTACCTGTGCCACCGTCTTTTCTTGCCGAAAAGCGAGTTTAAACTGCTGATTTACCTGTTTTAAACTTTTTTTTGTGTTTTCTCATACCTGCGCTTGTAAAAGTTTGTTTGTTTAAATTTAACTGTTGAGGCTGCCCACTCAAGTGCACTAGCATGTGTTTAGAATTTACTGTACTTTTCCTGCTGTATTTCTGAAAAAAAAGAAAAAAAACTTCTTGTTTCCCGCCTTTCCTGACCTAGAATAGTCCCTTATACAGGCATTGCTTTTTTCTGGACTTTTGAATAGTTCCTGTGTTGCCCATTTCCTTACTTGGATAGAGGGAAGCTTCTTTGTTCACCAGTGGGAGTGGGGAGCTTTTAGCAGCCTACCTGTCCCTGGAGGAGTGACCTCAGCACAAGAATCTTGTAGTTTATTGGCTGTTTTGGGCCAATTTCTAGCTCTTTAAAGTTCCCTGTATAAAACCCCTCTTTGGCGCGTTTTTTTGCTTGTTCCTACTCAGCAACATGTTCTCATGGTCCTGCAGAGTGGTGCTAGCAGCAGAGAAACAAAAAGAGTGACTGCTTTCAAGATTTAAGTATAATTTACTGCTATTACCTGTACGACCATCTTTCCTCACTGAAAAGCGAATTTAAACTGCTGATTTACCCCTGTAGAAGCAGCTGGAACACAATGGAATTGAATAGCTAGATCCATGACTTCATCCTCACTAGTGTTCGACATTGGGCAGTCTTACAAAATGACAAAACCAACAAAAATAAGACTGAATCCAAATGTAGTAACATTATATTAAAACACAAACAAGAGAACCACTATAGGTGCAGTAGGAAAACAACAGAACGGAATAGTTAGATCTAATAGTTTATCCCCACTAGTGCTCGGCATTAGGCAATCTTAAAAAATTGACCATACCAAAAAAATAAGACTGAATCTGAAAGTGGTAACACTATATTAAAACAAAAACAAGAAAACCACTGTAGGCACAACAGGAACACAACAGAATTGAATAGTTATATCCATTAGCTCATCCCCACTAGTACTCAACATTAGACAGTCTTAAAAATGACAAAACCAACAAAAATAAGACTGAATCCGAAAGTGGTAACACCATACTGAACCAAAAAAAAAAAAACAAGAAAACCCCTGTAGGTGCAGCAGAAGCACAATGGAACTGAATAGTTAGATCAGTTAGTTCATCCCCACTAGTACTCAACGTCAGGCAGTCTTAAAAATGACCAAATCAACAAAAATAAGAGTGAGTATGAAATTCATTTTATAAGACTGCCCGATGTCAAGCACTAGTGGGTTATCACTACAGTCAGTAACATTCCATACTTGTCTGTAAAGTTACTTTACAGATTTTGTTACCTTTCTAAAAAAAACTATTGGGATTCTTGATTTGTGATATCTTTTACATGTGTTTGGTAATGTACATTATTGTACAACTATTTCTTAGAGATGACTTGTGCATTTCTATAATGCACCATTGGAACTGTGGTACTCTGTCATGCTGTGAGTATTCTGAGTTTCTTGTCATATATTAGCATATTACAACATTATATGCAAATTTCACACTGAGATCAGTGCAATGCACAAGATTCCATGAGCTTTATGGAATCCAGCCCTATATTTTGTACTGGAGCCATTTGGAGTTCAGTCTTTTCCATTAAGTTGCTGTCTTCGTGAATTCTGTTTGCATATCTTCATGCAGAAAATACCAATCTATGAATCAAACGTTTGGAAGGTAGGTCAGTCATTACTAAGATATAGATATAATTCTAAATGCACCTTTTAATCTTCAATAGCACTGAAATTATTGTTTAACTGTGCATAGATACTAAAATGTGACAAAAACTAACTAAATAAATAAAAATTGTGACAAAACTGGATAAGATCCATTTCATTCAGCATTAAACACCTATGCTCTTTAAAACCAATTAAGCTGGGCTGAAGAGGCGCCTGTGATTTGGACACAGTTAATTATTGTGCACATATTTTCTATAAAGTATGCTATAAACCAAAAAGTAAAGTAAAATGCAAACCTATAACAAATAGCATCAGAACAAAAAAAATGCCAAATGGAAATACTGGTAAAATTTAACAGTAAGTTTAATGCTTTCCAAGAAGTCTAAATGCTTATTGTACAAAAGCACTAACATTATCATTAAATTATATTTATATTTCAAACCAGCAAAACTGACCCATGACCTACAGTATTCTTATGAATATAAGATAGTTTTACTCTGAAATGTACTTTCAAAGTCCCTAGGCTTTGTTTCTAAAGATTTAATGACCTTTAGTAAGATAAGTGCTCCATTATTGTATCAAACTATAAACTAACATAAGTTATTCAAAAGGTAACTTTATTCAAGGTAAGTACATGTTGTTGTTGCACCTTGCTGCAGCTTTTTATGACATGCTTTTATTTTCACTGCAGACTCAAGTGACTCAAATTTTAAAGAAATATATTGTGTTTGCTGTGTTACTAATGAAGCTGGGATAGATAGTATTTTGAGATATGAGTAACTGACAGCTTACAGCAGCATACATCAAAGTTGTTAAACTTTTCATTTACATTTAAAAAAGTAATGGAGATGTACTTGTACTGATGCAACCTACACTATGAGTCATGTTCATAGGTTCATAGGTTAGTCCTAGGCTAATGGCCCTGAGGCCAATGCAAGCCTAGCCCAATAGTATCCCCAGTTATCTGGCTTGCCAGATGTTAGTTCCCTGTCCCCCTATCTAGCAATGCAATTGGAGTGATTCTCGGGGTGAGTTTCCTATAGGTTCATTGGTACACATGCATAGTTCTAAAACTGAAAAATCATTTTATAATATGCATAATAGTTTTTTTGTCTGCTTGCTGATTATATCAGAAGTACTCAGACCATGTTTGTTATAAACAGAAATAAATGAATATAGTAAACTAGAAAGTGATAAGATGAATTATTCTACACTGATTCTTTTTTGAAGAGGTGTGTATCAAAAGAGATAAAAGGAAGACTGCCAAGTATGTTAGAGCTGTGCAGTCAGATAATAATAGATAACAAAAGAGTACCACGAAAATATTTTTTATATTCCTGTAGCAGTTGGTGTCTTCTGCTGCAATGCGCAAACTTTTTTAGCCTGTTGAAGCTTTAGTACCTTCTTCCATCATACCTTCATTATATAACTCACCCATACATTAAAACCATAGATAAGCATTTACAAGGCACTCTCATTTCCAGTTATAGTATGCCATTCTCTAGTCTAATCTGTTTTCTGAAAAACATCATACCTTTAGTTCTTATTTTGTTAAATGGATTTCTATACCTATGATAAATAAAAAGAAGACATCGCATACAGCTGTTTTTAAGCAACATAGAAGAAAGTAAACCCATCATTGAATGAATTCCTAATAAACTGCTTCTTGAAAAGTGCCTAGCTATCACAAACTTGGAAATCAGACACTGTTGCAGTTGTACTGAAACCTATCATGTATGACAACTGTGCAGTTCAGTATGAGCTAATAACTTAAAAAAAATATTGCCTTTAACATATTCATGGTCATGGCTACATCTGGACTTAAAGGTGTTATTGGAGTCTTATGAGTACATTAAATGTTCACAGACAAAGTATAAGACCAAATACCTATTAATTTGTGTTCAGTAAGTCTCATAAGAAAAGAATTACTAATTTTGGAGCTTATATTTTTTTTTATCAAACTATTGGGTACTGGTGCTTGGAGGTATCATATGGAGTGAAAGCAAGTCTTAATGATTTCATTAAACATTTATCACTCTGCTTAAGGAATATTCTAAGCATAGTTATTTTTATATCGGGATGCAAATGTTGATTTAGTAATAAAGCATTTATTTTATTTTATTTAGAATTGTTAAGTGGAGTAGTACACATCCAAATGGGCCATTTTCAGGCTCAACCTAGGAGAATCACAACCAAGAAACTAGTAAACATTAATGATAATACAATAGTGGTAAAGTTAGAACAAACTTAGAACAAACTGAACAGTGCAAGTCAGGATGTTATGCAGCAACAAATGAATAGTTAAAGTATAATAACAGATTGTGTGGTGGGCGTAATTAGTTATATCAGAAGTTGTAAGAAGTAAATAATTTGCAAACAGGGATAGTTCAGTTTTAAGTCTTCTACATATTTCATTATTCTTGATGTTACAATTTGTTATTATTCTATTTGCTAAAGTTTCATTTGTTTAATGAATAATAGTGGAGACAGAGAGCAGCCCTGCTTAGTACCTTTTGCAATAGTTTATTTCAGTCCCATGTGCAGTTGTATAGACAGATTTCCATTGCAAATGTTAACAGTACATGAAGGCTAATTTATGGATCATCCACAATTCTTACTGGTAATTCCTTGCACACTGTGGTGTAACTGCAGAAACCTATGGACTGTGACACTATCAATATCTAGTATGTGATGTTGATATTGCAGATATTTCTTAATTCACGTCTACAAACAAAACTGTTAAAATGGGGTCTATATCATATAATCAAACTGTGAAAACACTGAATACCACAACATCAAACTCCAAACCTTGAAATGTAATTACTCCGAAAACTGACAACATTGAAAATCAGAACACCAAATAGCAATGGTCAGCCAGCTTCACACCCATACAACAACGTAACAACACACAAACACTTCACAGTATTACTAATGTGGGGGGCTTCACTCCCCACACTCCCCAATGTGGGGGGGGGGGCTGTGCCTCCCACACACCCCCTACTTAAATATACCAACTCTGAGATCACACCACAGTGGAGACAAACATCAGGGTACAGAAGGGCCAACTATGACCATTCATAGTTCCAATCTTCGCAGTTTTGCGTTTTCGAACTCCTTACACTTCAGTGTATTCAGTTCAATGTTTTGGTTTTCAACATTCGCAGCATTCGTGCTGTTGCTGTTACAAATATATCTTCAGTGATTATTTTAATGAAGGTATTATAGGTACTGGGTCAATATACTATATACTAATGATCCGTACTGTCTGTGGCCTGGCTACAGATTCTCAGGCTTGCCCACATGTTCCTTAAGATCTTCTAATTGTTACTTGTTGTAGTATTTAAGTGTGACATGGAAGTAGGCTCATGTAGCATGATGTTGTTGTTGTCTTTGAACCTCCATACAATGTATGTGTATTGTCAAGGGTTCTACTCCCACTCACAAACTGTAAAGATATTACAAGTTACGGTGAATTTTACCATTGTTATGTATGATGGTATTATTGTTACTTGTAATATGTTGCATTAGTATTTATCACAAACAGTGTTATACAGACATTTTTATTGCACCAGAATGCATACTGTTTATGTTGACATATGCTGTTCAAGGAATGAAATGCATAAATAGGTTCAAGCATAAATATTATAATGTGTGAATCACTGGCTTTCAGATGGCCGACTGTGACAACTACTCCCCTAGGAAAGTAACACCATAATTGATGGTCTCTGCCAAAATGGAAGGAGACACCTAGGCCATTCGGGTGATACTGTTTGGAGAAATTAAATCTGGACAGATCTCACCAACATGATCAATGCAATTGGGGGGGGCACAACCAATCCCGTGAAGCCTGTAGACAAAGCTGCATGGACATGATCCTTCATGCAGTCAACAGAGTGATGCGATATGAAAGATCAAGGAAAGCCACCCATGGTAGACCATCACTTATTTCATGATAATATCACAATATTTCTAGCCTCATTGCATACAGCAAGAGGAAAGCAAAGCATCCCTGGTGGTGGGATTGAAGCTGGAGATCCAGGATGAATATATATTTCTTTATTTCCATTACAGGGCTGTGTATTGAGACTGTCATTGCACATTGCTGTAGCATGCATATTAATGTATTGCTATTTTTGAATTACAGCAGCAGAGCTGAACCATGTATACACATCCGCACAGGATGAGGATGCTTAAAGTAAGTCTAATTACATGTGTTGATATAAGTGAAGTACAGACAGAGCAGTCCAAAGAACATTTGTAACTCTGCTTGTATTAATATTTACAGTTCCATCTTTGTATTAATATTTACAGGTCCATTTTCTTTGGGACTAAACCAGGGATTGGCAGGTAAGTGTCTCCATACTGTTACTGTGAACACTACGTCATTAGTACCTCAACCTCATTCCCTGGCACTCCTGTTTACTGTTATATTGGTATTTCCCTTCCATTGTACACTACAGGTGCATCCAGTGGAGGGGCAAGCCATGCATTTTCAAGAGCAGACAGACCAAGTATGTTACAGTAAAATCGTCATAACTTTCAACAACATGTAGTCATGTGATACCTGGCATTTTTGTCAATATTTGTCAATACCGGCCCATCTGGTGTACAGTTGCAACATCCATCATGTGAGTATTTGTAGCCCATATCACTGTATTGTATATATGATGCTGTCAGTATTCTTTTTGTTAAATACATGACTGTACTGTCTTTATCTTTACTTTCCTACTGCAGGATCCATAGTACATCTCACAACCTCTCCACAGCAGGAGTCTGTCAGTGGCACATTATTAAATATGTTTTATGCCTATCTTTGCTATTATTCCCAAAGTTGGCCACCATTAATATTGTGCTCTTCTTACCATTCTTAGGTCAGTCTGCACCAACGTCCTCAAGTGCACATGTGAGTGGTATGTGTATGTCATACATTCTGTATCTTTTAACTGTGTTTACCTGGTTAATGGCGTAAATGATTTGATCAGTAAAGCTGTTTTTTCCCTACACCAGCTAAAATTCAAGCCTGTTCAACATCACCATCTTCCCATGAGTTTTTGCCTAGTGTTTTTTTTTCTTCACATGTCATGTATGTTGACCATGTAAACAGATTATATACTTCACTTATGTAAATTCAGTGAAACATATATATAGTAGACCACATGTAAAGTTATTATTATTATTTTTAACATTGCAGTGAGATATATATATATATATATATATATATATATATATATATATATATATATATATATATATATATACTAAATATCGTTGATGATATCCATCATGAGATGTAGGTACATTGTCCTGATCTGTGTCTTTATAACTTGTAGCACATCAGCTACTTGTATCATACAGCAGTCCATCCAGCGATCATGGTGTTTAAGATGTGTCTCAGCATGGTAGTATGTTCCCTGGTACAGAGGACCTTGAGTTGTTTGGAGAGTCCATTCATGACGCTGACAGTGAAGTTGCAGCAGATGTGGAGGTCCACTTGTCTAGCCATTCAGAGGATGTTGCCAGAATGAATGTTGAACAGAGTGAGGCCATTGAACAACACACCACAGTTGAGAGCACTGCTGCTGACAGTTCCACACAACAACAAGGAAAGGGACATCGCTGTAGATGTAGGCGAGCAGATCTTGTGCATGGCAGGTGTCAAAGGGTGTCTGCCTCCTGTTGCAGGCAAATGAATAGTCACAGCAACAACATTGTTCACACATTCGTACACTTGCCAGTGTCACAGAATATGTGGAACACCAGCTACATGTCATGCATGAAGGACAAGAGCAGGGACATGATGAGAATGAGAGTCTGCAACTGTGGCATGGTCACTGGAAACCCTGGCCACTGCAGTACTACAGCAGTGTCATACTACCAGAAGGATTCTGCATTCCCTGACTGTGCTCATCAGATTACAACTTGGGTGACACAGGCCACCTGTCCACAGAACCACCATTCGCCTTTGAGAATCATTGTCTGTTGTTCAATCTGCATAGCGTTTAGCTCCTGGCCCATCTACTGTGGCTCTACCAATCACAAGGCCTTCAGCTCACAGTCATGCTCCTTCACTTCAACATGGTGTTGTAGCCTCATCCATCTCCTTGGTGGACCAACCAGGGCAAGCTGTTTGTGTACATGGTCAAAGCAGAGTGGATCATGGTATGAGACATTGACGAGGTTGCCCTAAACTGCTTTATTGTGTCCAACAGTGTAGTTGGTCATATTATTGAAATATCACTGTACTGTAATATATGTCGTCTGAAATTAAAATGTCTTCTTTATGTTCTGCAAGAGTTCTATTTTTTTCACGGTATTATATTGTAGAGATATGTGTGTGTAACACTGATGAGTGTTCCTTATGGTTGACCATAGAATGATACAACAATCTGAGTGTGTATGTATACCTGTGTCAGTTGTTCCCTGAGCTGATGATCTGTGTTTTGACACTTTTGCATATGTTCATGTTGGAATAAGTTATGATTATGTTATACATGATGCTCAGTGTGTACATCTAGTGGGTACTTGCCATTAGATGCAGTCTGTTTTGCTGTGGTGGGGCAACATCACAACATCAATGTTCAATCTGTGTACTCATGTACTTGTAGCTTGTCATGACTCAGATATTTGGGTCAGATGTTGTTTTGTTGCCTGGACCTGTACATGTGGTTGCACTCTAGGTTACTTATGCCTGTGACATCTGTACCCTATGTCCTCCTGCAACTCTTCCAATACCTGTAGGATGCCCTTTTCAGGCATTTGGGGTTACTGGGGTAGTTCACCCACACCTGCTGCTGGAAGATCACCATGTGCTTTTATTAGCATGCTGTGCAGCATTGTGCACACTGTCATCACCTTTGCTGGCTTTTCAGGTGTGTATTGCAGTGCACCCCCCAAATGTATCCAGATATCTGAACCTAAGACTAACACACCAAACACATGCTCTTTGGTGTTTCTGGTTGGTGAACATGCTCTTCTGTAGGCCTGCTGTGCAGGATTTGATGGTTAATGGTATGAGGTCATTAGCCATGGCTCAAGTGGATAATTACAGTCACTCGTTGTGGAGAGTAAAAACAATCTTGTTCAGAATGGATATTGCTGTGAGGCATATCCTTAACTTGCATCTTAGCTGTGTTCCTGTACTTATTCAGTAGCAGTCCCTCAGGTATTTCACTTTACTGGAATGCAGCCCTCAATCCATTTTCCCTTTCCAAATGACAGCATTATGGACACTTACAGGGTGTGTTGCCATGATGTTTGTTATGCTGCCATCTGCTGTACACACAGCTTGGCAGCTGATGGATGACCATCCCTTTCTCTTTATGTATTACTCTGCTTCATGAAGTACTGGTGTCTTGATGGGTATGTCTGTGCAGTCTATTGCACTGAATACATGTGGGAAGTTTGCAATGTTTTACAATGGGTGCATTACATTCTCTAGGGATTGATGGAAAGTGTATGTAGTCATCCACCTTGCTTACACATTGCTACCAGGAGTTTAGCCAAGATACAAATTGCAGTATATTAACAGATTGCATATATATATATATATATATATATATATATATATATATATATATATATATATACTTTTTTATGCTTTGCTATGGATTATGCCATAATCCATAGTATTTGCTTGAATTCCTTGGAGTCTGGAAAATATGCATCAATGATCTCAGAAACTGTGTTGGCATGGCTGTTTGGTGCATTTGAGTTGTGTTATGTACATACAATGTGTTTTGGAATCAGACCACCATGCGTAGAATCTCTAATTGTCCTTTGCTGAATACATAAGTACTCGGTCTACATTCAGCATCTCTTCCGGGATAACATCTTCACCAGGTACACTGAAGTCTTCATTCAGCATGTTTCACTGTCCACAAATAGCTTCCCCAAGCTTTATAGTATCTGGCTCTGTATATATTTCTTGGATTAATTCATCCAGTCCAGCGAATTCATTGTCTTTTAGATTTTTTTTGTTCATTCTTTAATTACAAGCATTTTGTTACCTTTATTCAAATGAATGCTATCTTCAGTCAAACAGTTAGTAAGATTTTTAGTAATAAAAGTATCTATTTCATATTCTTCAATATCCTTTGAATCCATTTTCTGTTCAATATCAAAAGAAAACATTTTGGCATCATTTAGTATAACACCTATTTTGAACTCTAATGTATTATTGACAGGATTTTTATAGAGTGGCTCTGCTTTCACTTTATAAACAGTTTGGATGACCTACGGACTACTTCTTCTTACTATTCAGTAACCCTAATGGCATTTTCTCTGGGTATGGTTTCTACCATACTTGTTTACCAAAGTAACCAGTCTAATCACTAACTTGCAAAATGTATGACTACCTATATAGTTTACATCTCTCTTAATATGAAATATTATCTTACTTACTGGACATATGCTTTTTGCAAAAAATAATCATTTTAAGAACAATGGGATTCAGCAAATGAGGGCTGCAGTTGTGTTAAATGCCTACTACAGGTAGGTCAGTGTACACAATCACAAAAAGAATGTGTTTCAGAGACAGCTTTAGCTGCAGACAGTGAGGAAGACTTCATTATCAACTAATCAAGTTTGTAGGTTTTTATTAACTAAATAAAAGCTGTCAAATGATAGTTCTCCAAATGAAACATAGACTCATTGCAAGAATCAGAAAAGGTTGCAATGAGAAATAAGCCTTACCATGAGTAATCAGCCCCTAATGATAACCTTTTCTGATTCAGAGACTGCCCTACCACAGAGATTTTCTGTGGACAAGAGCATAACTGTGGAGTAAAGTCCTCCTGGCAGTGGTATATGGCAATAAGGTAATCTGGGGGAACATCTAATAGTTAGCTATGTGCCCTTCCCTGGAAATGTCTGCAGCTATTGATGTGACTCAGAAAATTGTTCAGCTGGCTCAATTACCACAGTCAGCTGAGAAACTTAATTTGGCAAAAGGATGGTGATCTCCTGTTGAAGTCAATGGATAAAGCCATTTTGCAGATAAGTTCAAAAATGTTCAACAGAGACACAGGGGTAGGATTTTTTTTTTTAGTGAGTGTATGTGTCAGTGGCAGTGTGTGCTCATGTTTGCGGAAGTATGAAGGGACTCAGATGAGTTTTGTGTGCTTGTGTGTGCATGCATACAAGTATGAGTGTGTGTGTTTTCCTATCATATCTCTCAGTGTCACTGCTTAAGAAATCTGGATAAAGCCAAAAATAATGGCAGATAAATAGTCACAATCAAGGGTAATTTTTAAGTTTTTCTCTAACTCACTAAAAAATGTAATAGAGCAATGGATTTTGTATTAACATGCATTTTCAAAGCAATAGGAATTATGAAACTCTAACTTCTAGCATTACTGACTCACTGTAATCTGCAATGATTTACCAAAAAACCTAAAATTTTATGAGGTACAGAGTAAATATATAAGGCAGCATCAGGGAAATTCTGCAAACTTGTGGACAGCTGAGCAGTATTGTGCCAATGCCAACATGATGCACAGGCCACCAGAAGACACTACTGCCCCAATGTGCTTTTCACATGGGTGGTACAATCTACAGAAATGCAAATTAACTGATAATGAAGGCTTGCTCATTGCAGCTAAAAATTATGTATTGTTACTATTATGCAAGAAGCCCAGCATTTCCAGACAAATGATATACAAAAAGATTAAGAAAGAAATTAGAGGAACGAAAAATACTTGTACAAGAAAAACTGTCAAAAGCTTCAAATGCAAATTTGGTATTGTTAATACAATAGATTAATGAAAAACATAATACAGACCATGAAGCCTTCAGCTTTTTGGAAAAATAATCTATTGAGGAAGTGGGAACATATAAAGAATAAAATTTAGAGATTTTTGAAAGTTATAAAAAAGAGATATGGCATGCTAAAGAAAGAGAGATCTGATATGGCAAAATATTTATGCAAATGAGAAAGCCAAAATAATCAATACAAAAAAAAGCCACTCCAAAGGTATTCAAAGATAAATACAGACAAAGGCATCCAGATATGGAACATTCTGCAGTAAAAAACATAAGAAAACAAGGAGTGGAGGCAAAGTAGAAAGGCAGATTAATGTAGAAGTTAAAGAAAGGAAGGGGAGAAATCAAATGCCATCATAGAAGTGTAGAACAGAAAAAACTATAAAATAATTAAAACAAGAAGTGCCACGGTTGAAAGAGTGCTGAAGAGGAAACAGAACAATACAAATACTCAGAAAGATGGACATGATAAAAGCACACTCAGTATCAGAACAGATCAGGATCTATCATATACTATTGCACTATTGCAAATAATAAACTAAAGATTTGAGCACAGGCAAAACAACTTACAATATATGGAGATAAATATAAAGGAAAAGTACAAAATAAGCAATTTATTGATGACCCAAAAAGTTTTATAGAGAATTGGGAAATAAGGCAAAAAGGAATGAAATATCACCAAAAAGGAAGAAATAGACACATTATGGAAAAATATCTATGAAGATACTGAATGAATAGAAGAAGTATAGAAGGAATAAGAAGTTCAGATGTACAGGATATGACATGCAATGAATTAGCAGCCAGAGAAATTGAACCAAAATTAAGAAAATCTCCTAACTGGAAAACCCCAGGCCTAGATGCAGTACTTAACTTCTGATTAAAAGTATTAACATCGTTACATGAAGATTTAGCTATGAGTAAGAACTATTTATACATGTACCTCAAACAGATGCCAGCCTTTTTAACAACAGGAAAAACAATGCTCTTCCTTAAGAGTGAACCTGCAAGCTATCCTAAAAACTATAGACCAGTAACTGCCTTCCAACTATGTATAAATTATACACTAGAACTGATGCCAATAGAGTTTATAGTCATTTAGAAGAAAACTCAATCATGGCAATAGAACAAAAGGATAACAGAAGAAAGTCATATGGAACAAAGGATCATTTCTTGTTAAATAAACTCATAATGAAGAACTGTAAAAAGGGGAAAATCTAAGTACAGCATGAATAGACTACAAAAAAAATATGACAGCTTCCCACATTTCTCACATTCATGGATAAAAGAGCGCTTACAAATATATAATATACACTGTACACTGATCAAATACATTATAGCAGCCATGAAACTGGCAAAAAGCTGTGCAGTTAAATTATTATTCCAGGGATAAAAATTCAAAGGGGAATATTCCAAGGTGAATCTTTGTCACAATTGGTCTTTTTTCTTGCCCTTAACCTTTTAAGCTATCTACTTAACAGATTAAGGCGTGGCTACAATTTGGCTCCCAGAAAACAATGAAGTGTAAAGACTTTTCGTCTACTTTTTATGGATGATTTAAAACTATATAGTTCATCAGATGGGGAACTGAAATCACAACTAAAAGTGGTCAAATATTTTGCAGATGATATAAGAATGTCATTTGGTCTTGATAAATGTGCAAGAGCAACCTTTAAAGCAGGAAAGTTTCAGCACCAAGAAAATATCTGGGACAGGAATATGATATAAAGGAACTTGAGGAAAGAGGGTTTGTATAAATATTTGGGAACTATTGAGGGATCAACAATAAACTATGAATGAATGCGAGTAAAGCTTAGTAAGGAATATTTTAGAAGACTAAAATTAATATTGAAAACAGCTTTGACATCTAGGAAAAAAATCCAGGAATAAACCAATTTATTCTCCCTGTTCTAACTTATAGTTTCAAAGTGAATATCTGGCTCCAAAAGGTACTGGATCAATTGGACAGAAAACAAAAAAATTCTTCATGCTTATCAAATGATTTATAAAAATCAGTGTATACAAAGGTTATATATTCTTCGTTCTGAAGGAAGTATGAACCGCCTTGAAAATGCGTGCATGCGTTGATCCACAATTGTAGGACTGCACACATATCTGCTGACCTCACAAGATCCAAATATAGTGAAAGTTTTAAGCCATGATGAGAATAAGTCTAAGATGACTTCCCTGCTTAGTTTAGCAGAAGCATATCGGTGTCAAGTGAGAATGGAAATCGAGCCAGAAGTAGATAAAAATCAGGAAGCAACTGAATGTGCCCAAAACAAAAGAAAGAATATAAGGTGAAGGATCAGATGAGAAGACAAGCAATGTGGAAAATGCATACATATAGTTGCAAGTGCAGAGAACACTTGGAACAACCTCATGTCAATGAGGACTGAATGCAGGAATGGTTAAGGAGAGTTGAATTCAAACTAAAAGACAAAAGGTTAATATCAGTGGCTGAGGATAGTGGACTATATATAGTTTGGTCAACAAAGTCTATTGAAAATGTAGGAGAAACAGACAAATGCAGGGTTTGTGAAACAGAATTAGAAACAGTTGCACATCTTGTTGGGAGTGATACACTAATGACAGAAGAACTGTATACTGAAAGGCATAATAATGTGGCAATGCTGTTGCATTGGGGATTGTGCAAACATAATAATATTGAAGTAGCTAAGAAACATTGGAAACATGAGCCACAAAGCATTAAAGAAAATGATGAAGTTTATATCACATGGGAACATCCATTACCAACATTTAAAGAAATAGATTTGAGAAAACCAGGTATAGTAGTCCAGCAAAAGAAGACAAAAAGGTAGCATTGATCTTTGAAACTACTACAGACAGTGACTACACTGTTTTGCATACAGAGAGACACAAAAACATAAAATACCAGGATTTACTGGCAGAAATGAGGGCAATGTTGAAGAAGGATACCTAGAGAGTTCCAATAGTAGTAGGAGCAATGGGTCTTACAAAAAAGAATTTAAAATTGTACTTCGATATATTACCGACACATGTAACCCCATATGAACTGCAGAAGTATTCAATTCTGGGAACATTGAGGGTGCTGTGAAGAGAACTTCTGACTAACATCAAAGATTGAAATAATACTAATTTCATGAAGTTTAATTATACTTTGACTTAGGAATGGAGTTCCTGCCATGGTATTAGAAACCCAAAAGACTTGGAGAAGTTAAACCATCTATGTCTGTTACTGTATTACATTTTTTGTGTCTGTGTAAACTAACTGACCTTTGACAGTCAGTTTTCATGACTGCAGCCCTCATCTTTGGAATCCTTGGGATTGCCCTCAAAAATCATTACTTTTCCAAAAGGCGTCTCTCCATTACAGAATGCACCTAAAGTTTCTTCTTCCTCATTATGTAAGCAATGGTCCAAGAGTTCCAACAGTTTTAGTGCTGTCTTCAGTGACCAAATACAAAAAACAAAAAAGGAAGGAAATAAAGTTTGAACATATCACAACAGGTATCCTCTTCAAGGAGTACTGAGGCTTTCTCAACTTTGAATCAGTACTACAGTGGTTAAGCAACATCCATAATGCTTCATAGGTTCATAGGTTCATAGGTTCATACTAGGCTATCTGCCCGAGGGCATTTACAAGCCTAGCTTTAGTATGGGGAACTATACCCATTATTTTGCTGTGCCTCTGTTGAGCAGTGACACTGAGGTAATCCCTGGGGTGTATCCCATCCATTGGTCAAGATTTCTCTTGAACAAGGTGCTCTGCCTCACATATACCGGATTTTATTCCACAGCATAGGAGTCTTTGGGTGATGAATCGTTTAAGTCTCCCTTGTGGCTCTGACGGATCTAGATTTTTTGAGGTGAAGCATATTCATCAAATCTGGGTTTGACATGGCCTTGTATGTTAGGCAAAGGTCACCTCTGAGAGTGACTGAATAGAGCTGGAGTTCTTTCAGTCGGGCAGCATAGGACAGATGTTTGAGACCCTTTATCCTTTTGATGAGGAACTTCCGGTGTTTTCTTGTAAAACAGGGCATGCTGCCAGCATTCTAGCTAATCATTTTTCTTTCTCTCCACTTCTCAATATCTTTGATGCCTTAAACATATGAATAAAACACTTGGAATTTCCCATTTATTCCACCACAGTAATCACCACACCAGCAATTCTTGTCTAAGCTATCCTTAACAAGTACAATAATTAATACAGTTCCTGCAATAAACAACTGGATGTTTTTAATATTATGTACTAGATAAACCATAGAATATATATATATATATATATATATATATATATATATATATATATATATATATATATATACTTCTCTTATGAGAGATTGCAATATCTCATATCACAGATGTTCACTCACTCTCTTAAACTGTTTCTTACATAATAACTTACAGTGCAGCTTTACACATTTTTTTGTTGTTGTTCTATTTTGCAGGAGAGCAAGGCTCCCATGTATCCTTCACACACCTCAAAATTAAGTGATAAAAGTCCACTAAACATTTACATTTCCAAGAACTGGGTTAATAATAAAGACATCTCATGGAACAACTTTAAAGTCATAGCAATCAAGTATATCACCTCCCACAAACTAGCTACTAAATGTAATAAGAAAGGAATTTACTTTCAAACATACTGGAACTCTCTCCTAGAGATAATCTTGACAAGTTTACAAAATACATAAAGTCAAATGTCAAGTAGTTGGCTGATACAAAATAAAAACCCTATATGTTTTAGATCATAAATAGATGTATCACTGACATATAAGTTACACTGCTGGGATATCAACAAAAGGATGGCTTCCAACATTCTACATACTGTAAATATGCGATTAGTTTTTATAAGCTTTTAAGTTTCTTTACTCTTTATTTTTTTTGTTTATTATGTTTTTTCTTTTTCTGTCAATCTGTACAATTAAAGGTACCCACTATATATTAGCCTAATATCCAATATTATGTCATAACTCTGCGTTATTGTAACCCTAAGATATGTTCTATCCATGTCATTCATTAGTTTCATGATTTATTGTTAACGTTTAAATGTTCTTTCTCTGGGAAGTGGGGTCACATTTACTCATTTATGTAATACATGCTGTAATGTCTGTATTCTTTTGTATGCAGTTTTTGCATTTTGTATCTGTGAACTTACAATAAAAAGACATTTTCAAAAAAGAGGTCCACCAAACACTACTGAGTGGTCATAGGCAATCACTTGAAATAGCACAGCTGAGCAAGTGATTTCCAAGATTCATTACACAAGGACACACAGGTAAGCTGATTTATTCCATCTTACAGAGATATATTAGACATGATATGGTAGAACATATGCTGAAGGTTTTGTCTAACTGCCATGACAGTGGACAAGCTAATTAGAAAATGCGGTCTGGGATTATCAAACTGTTTTCCTTCACAGTTTTTTGCATATTGCATAATTCTGACCATTTGCTGATATCAATCTGATAGGATGCAATGCAATGTTACACCTCAAGCTTTCACATTATATTACTTTGTAAGCATTCTGACAATTTTTTCATTCACCTTTCAGTCTGGGCATACTTTTCCAATCATCTTAGATTTATTTAAGTATTCATTAACAATTGGGTAATACTAAATTTATTATATCACTTCCTCCCCTACTAGATAATGAAATTAATGTGCAAAAAATATTTATTTTGTACATAGAGCTTTTCCTATCTGTTGTATCTTAGCCAATACATTTCCAAACACATTGCCTATGGTTGCAGATGCTTGGCAGCCAAGAACCTATATTCTGCACTGCCTATTTCTTTCATCACTTTAGTTGTCAAGTCTATGTGCCAAACTCTAAATCAAGGATAGCTGTATTGAAGTAGACAAAATGAAATAAATGGAGCAGCACTATGGTAAACCACCTTTGAAAAAAAATATTCCAACAAAAACACAAATAAACTCCAAAGCTGTGAGTCCATATTTTTGGAGTTTATTTGTGTTTTTGTTGAAGTAGACAAACACAACCAAAGTTATTATGTATATGCTCCTGGAGTGAAATGCATATCACTTTTCTAATTCAATTTCTGTGCTATGCTGTCATTAGGTACACAGATACCAATCATCTCTCATCCACTTAGAAACAAGAACAATTCCTCTTTAAGCAGCACATACTGAACATTCTAGTGGGTACTTTCATACTCAAAAATGGTTATTAGTTAATCAAACATTTAAAATGGTCAGATATAGACTAGAAAGAAGACACTGTACATGTTTTAGCTACACATTCTCTACTAGACTATAATTAAAATACAGTAATTTTAATATAAAGACTGTGCTGAACATACATCACTCTATCAATCTCTCTTCTCTTTACTTCTGTCATTTTTTTCTGTGACTAGCAAACTGTAGTATAGTATTGATTTTAACTGACAGTTACTATGAAACTGTGACAAACTGTTTATTGCCTTGCATCTCTCTACCTAAAACATATTTGAACTGCACTGAAATGTAAAACATTCAATAAATATGAGTTTAAAACTCATTGGCGTCCTCTTTGAAGCATGCTCTGTTTTCTGTCTCCTTCAATGCATCCCTTATAAAAACTACTGAAACACTGATGCTGGTGTCCTTTCATGACGAATCTGATCCTGAGCTGAATAATTCTGTATCACAAGCTCAACAGCATTGCTACATTCATATCACAAATTGTGTGTGCTGCATCATGCTCATAAATCCACTGGTTGATATAACACCTGCTCATCTCATGACCACATTTACTTAAGTAGTATCTGGGATGTCTACATCCTTGACAAATCAAGCCAATAATAAGAACTTCAGCAGTACAGAACAAAAAAAACATGCATCAGAATATATGACCTGTGAATAGAAAAAAACAGTGAAATGTAAAATATATTTTTGTATAAAACATCTGTGAAGCTGAATACAAAGAATAAAAAAAGATGCAAGCAATGCATTGTAAAGCAATATTTTAATTGTATCTAAGAAAAAAGTAAGATAAGAAAATGCATGTTAAGCAGCATTCATTTTTGAAACCTAAAGCAGCAACAAACACATTAATGTCTAAAGATTTGGAAGGATGAATAAATGAATACCAGATGTTTGTTTTAGAATAAATCAGCTTTCATCAGGCAGTTCATGAAGTATGAGAAGAAAGTGAATATTTATTTGTAGCTCACTTCAATACTTTGTAACAGGTTCTGAAAGAGACGACTTCCTCTGAAGCTGACATCTGATGTTTGAGTTTCACAAAACAGTGGAACAATGTAAGAAAGACAGTAATCCATGGAGATAATTTCCACATTGAGAAGTGCTAAACAAACAAGTTCATATGATTTCTTGTCACTTGGGTACATTGCACTTCATGTTTATCTTCACAAAAAGCAATTGGAAGAATACTAGAATTTTTTTTAATAAATAGGTATACTATTAAGTGGAGAGGAAGAAGTATGGATCTTATGCTATATGATAATGTTCCTCTTGTTTTAAATGACCAACATCTTCTGTACTCTATCTCCTCAACATAAAATAAGCACGAGCTATAAAGAATGTATGCCTACTCAGCAGCAGATTTAATTTTACCTCATTTATTTTATTTCAATTTTGTCACATTCTGGGGTGGCTTAGTGACTCAGTACTTAGTTTTGCTGTCATAGTTTCACAGACATTCCAGGGCTATTGAGTCTTATGACCATTTATACCTTGCCATTACCCTCCCTCAAGCGCACCTCCTTTCTCCAGGAGGCCTACACCAGTCAATCCTGGAGTAAATGTGTTAAAACCCCTTTTTACAATACTTGATTCTCTGGTTCACATCCTAGCTAGGGGTGCTATCAGCAATGTTAGCATGTCCTGCTTGTATCTGCTTTGTTTTCTTTCCCACACTTCAAAGACCTGATGTTAGGTGAATTGGAAATGCTTTCAGTTACCTATAGGTATGTATGCATTGTATCTCCTGTGATGGACTGATGTCACTTTGATGACTGTTTCTCTGTCTTTTACCCAGTGTTTGTCAGAATTATACTCTGGTTTTCTTGCATTGTAATAGGATAATGCAGGTACTGGAGAATGAATGAATCAAAGATAACGTATGCATTGATACTGAAGCCTTCCATTTGCAATATGTTCATTGCAAACAAAGATATTTCACACAGTGAGCTTAATGCACTATCTAATAGCAGCATTGTACGCTATTGTTTACATACTTTACCTTTTATTTGGAGTCCTCATGGCAGTTTGGTTTTATGTTGGATCTTGCCAGAGAGTGTACATTTTGTATTGTTTTTGAAATGTTTTTGTAATGTTTACAAAATTAATTTAAAAAAAAAATCTCCATATGCTTCCAATATTCAAAGTATTACAGGTGACGAAACAGTTAAATACGTATTCCTTCTTTGTTCTCAGGTGCCTAAAACTATTGCCAACTTCAATACATTTACAGCAACTGCAACTATGAATATGGTTTATTCACTGACCAGTATGAAGTGTCCCGCATTCTACATTGATAAATGTACCCGTAGGTTAAAAAACATGGATAAGTACCACATTTATTTGTCACTGTTTTATACTCATAACCTTCCATTTTTTTAGTGTTTATTGTTAAAATTATCAATAATCCTTCCACGAAACAGACACCCTAATAAATAGTACATTTATCATTGTGCATTTTTTTCCTAGAGGGTGACTTTATCAGGTTTTAATTTATGCTACTTCATTAACGAATGTCAAATTGTATATTCACTAGAATTCAACGTGTGCAGAATTTTCAAAGTAAAAATAGAAATTTTCTGTAGCAAATTTTGCAAAGGTATCTTTGTAGATGAAATTCAGCCCATTCCATGGCAGAGTAGATAATAAAGCAATGAGTTAATATTGTCACACAACCCTAACTGCTATCATTCCTTGATATTACTGAACTCCATCATAAGCTGTGAGCAATTATCTCTGCTCTGACCACCTGAATGTCTTACTATTATTCTGACTGATGAAAATCTTGGTAGAGCACTTGTGCTCATAATCCAGGCCAATGAGATATTCTCCATGCATAGTTTACAAACTGTAGGAACATTGCATGTTGATTCTTGCATGTAGAAAAAAGAAAACGAGAATGTTCCATGTTTGCTTGGGTGTACCACACATGACTCAAAAGGGATTGGCCACATCCTTTTCTCCCAGTCAACCAGATCCTTACTTCACAAAAAGGTGACAGTACAATTCAAAGATTTACAATACACCCCCCCACACACACACACACTACTATGGCTAACTCAAAGGTCACTGAGTCTTAGGATAGGCTACAATCATATATGGAGACACTTTCAGTAACCAGGAGATTTGTCAAATTCAGTAAATTCTTCCACAGCTGAATTTAAATCAGTCAGTCAACATGGTTTAATTTAACTGTTCTCTTAATCTATGCTATAAGGACACAAAAACCTTACATTGTACCAGCCTGCATGACTTATTATTTTGAAAACTGGTCTCAGAAAGTGATACCATATGCAGATGACCTATCATTCCTCTTGTATCATCGAGAATCAAATCCTATTGATGAAGATGAGATGTCAAGGAAGCTAATTTCAAGTCTTGAGATGCATTTCTGGTACTGATGCTACTGGAATTGCACTTATTCAGGCTATTAAATTGTCAACGGAACCATACTACAAATGTTTCTGCAATCCATAGTAATGAAGGAATTTGAGATATCCTGCTACATTAATGTCTGGGAGCACAGCCAGAAGAGCTCAGGCAACTTTTTATGGTATCAGAGGTACAAATGCAGAATCCAGCAGAAGTTGTATAAAGAAGGCGAACCATTACAATACTCATTATATAAATTTCATATATGTCATTTTAGCATCAGATTACAGCTAAGCACCCCACTGGCTTATCTTTTGGCAAGTGTTCATATAAATTTATTTTGAGGAACTGTGACAAAGTAAGTGATGGAAGAGCATGTATTTCGCAAATAAAGGCAGAGAGTGATAACCTGCAAATGTGGAACTACATATAGTGCTTGTAATGTACTTTATCATGATGGCATCTACAGTTTCAGTGACAGTGATGATGAGGGGGTCATGGTGCTACTCAATTTTCCTGCCATTATTTTTTGAGTCTTCTGTTTCAAATAATATTAAATAAATATTGGTTATTATACTCAATTACCTCTAAATTCATCAATCCAGTCTAGCAAACATCAGTGATTCAAATGGTACACATTTCATGGACATACCTTTACACAGGAATAGGGTCCATTTCCATCATGGTATTAGTAACCCTAAACATTTGGAGGAATGAAAAAGAAAGAAACCATATGCAGATGATGGAGGGATCTAAATTCTTACAGACACTACTCATTCTAATATACATTTCTAACTCAAGTAAAAAAAAAATCTATTCCACCTCATTCAAAATCTTTAGCAAAAATAAATTAACTAACTGCATATCATTTACATTGTACATTCTGACCCTTTCAATCTGCTTGACTCTATTATTAGATTTCTAACATCATTCACATATAATTTTATTGACAATTAAGGGTAAAACAGTTTAATAAAATGTTGCACTTCATTGAGGATTGGTTCTTCTTGTCTTGTTATTGATTGTGGGTATGCATATCTTAATGAATAGCTGTCTACAAATGCTCCCGCACATTCTTACTCTGTTTTGTGATTAACAGATGAGTAGGACAAATGAGATGGTCTTGGCAAGAGTCTGCATCATACGGTAAGTTCTAATCATATTTCAAGAGCTCAGCATGCTTTTGACCAAATCATGGAATGGAAACAGACTATCTAGAGATTGTGCAGTACATCCAGTATCAAATCTACCAAGGCAAAATTGTTAGTTTATTTTACTTATAGTTGTCCAAAACCTGCAACATGATCTCCTGTGCTAAGCTTGTAGAGATCTCAGATACTTACCACAGTCTCCTAATGCTATTTTATGGTTTACCATTTAGCTTGTAGAGATCTCAGATACCACGGTCTCCTAATGCTATTTTATGGTTTACTGTTAATCTTGTAGAGATCTCAGATACTTATCACAGTCTACTAATGATATTTTATGGTGTACCATTAAGTTTGTAGACATCTCAGATACTTACCACAGTCTCCTAATGCTATGTTATGGTTTACCGTTAAGCTTGTAGAGATCTCAGATACTTACCACGGTCTCCTAATGCTATTTTATGGTTTATCAACTATGTAACTGACAGAGGGCAGATAATCAGACTAAATGGCACTTTCTGACCCTAACAGAAAAAATGCTATACTTTTAAGGGTTCAGTTTTAGATTCTTTTCTCTTCAAGAACTTTGTGAATGATATGATTGATCACCTACCAGGATTCTTTCATCAAATCTAAGCAAATGCAGAGAATAACATGGTGACTACCTGAACACTTTGTAAAGCACCAGACCTTTAGCATTTGCTAGTCAAACAAGGTGTAGGCTTCTGTGAGAATGGAGGATAAGTTATTAACATTCCTTGCAAACTTACTAATCATAGACCGGACTTTGGACACTGGTATAGGGTTTGAATTTCTGATTAGGTTAGGGTAACCAAAGTGCTTTACTAAATCATAAAATCATAGACACTACAAGGCATCTGGGCCATGTGGCCATTTATCCCCAGCCTCATACATTACCTCATTTTTCAAGAACAGGTAGAGCAGTCATGCCAGGGATGAATTTGTTAACACCCATCCAACTGGCTAACTCCCCTTTTTTGTGAATAGCTTTTATTACCAGCAATTTATTTATACAGAGTAAAACAGGAATGCAGACCTCATGCATGGAGCTGTAAAACATCATTTCTGGTAATTAGGCCAGCCTTATATTAAGACAAAGGCTATTTAAACTTTTGAACTATAAAATTAATCTTAGCCTGAACCAGGCTTAATAATCATATTCTCAAAAATCACAAAAGCATTAAAAAGAAAATTAGCATGCTAGTGCTCCTTTTTTGTTACATTTCTAACAAGCTTCAGCAATTAATAGCCAAAAACACATATCAGACTTTTTTTTCACATATCAGACTTCTTGAAATTCTCAAAGTCAAGCAATTTATCTCCACTGGTGATTACAAATACTAATGCATCCATGGGGTGCTGCTTCTTCTACTTGCACCCCTTTATCAACTAGATGAGTAACAAAAAACTTACATGACCTTCTTCTTGGGGTCTGTGTGTGTATTTATTCCTTCCAAAGACCTAACATATTTATTCTTTCCTTCCCTCCCACAATTGTTTCTTTCTGATAGTTTTGATATAATAGACTGTTACATTTTTCTATCATAGAGGGCGCTACCTTTTCCATTTTCTAGTGCTGAACGTTTTTAGTATTATAATTAATATTTCTAATAGGGCTCTTTGACTCCTTTTTAAAGGAATCAGGATCATAGTTTATCAGGTCGGTTATGACTCATTCCATGGCCTTGCAGCTGAGGCTCGTCAGGCTACTGGGGCTGTAGTTTCTGGGGTCCATGGTAGAACCACTCTTGTTGTGAAGTGGCATCACAGCTGCTGTGTACCAAACCTCAGGGACAAAGCCAGTGGCTAAACTTTGGCTGAAGAGCTGTAGCAGTGGACCTATTACTGCATGTTTACTGTTGTTCAGCAGGCTGCCTTGTATGTTATTGTTTCCATGGAGGATGTATTTTCTGTTCTGGAAAGTACCTTTAACAAGTGTCATTTTCTAATGATAGGGGAATTGAGATAGTTTGGAAGAAGTGAGCTTTCTACAGTTGTCTCTGCAGTGAAATTTGCACTGAATTTGTTAGATAATACATTTGTGATATCTACTGGATCTGAGTAGGTTGTGCCATTTTGAATAAGTTCAGAGCAATGTTGGGTGTTTTTTCTTAATTTTCAGATTCTGGTAAATAAGGATTTTTAATTATTTTTAGCCGCCGATGCTAGTCTAAGTTCATGGTATGCCTTTGTCTTTGTGATGGTATTTTTAGTACCCTCGGTATTGTTTTGAAGTCAACCTTGATTTTTCGCCCTTTATTTCTGTTGTATGATCTAAGAATCATTTTACTTTTTGTGTATTATTTGTTTATGCGTATAGATCACTAAACTAGTTTGCTGATGACCTTTCCCATTTTCTTTGGTTCTGGTAAAAACTTTTAGATACATGCATTTATCTTGGTAAGTGTAGAATTTACTTCATGACTACTAGCCATGCCAACATTTTGGGTGTTACACCTATACCTGATTTTTGACACTTCATCATAGACTTGATGGTGGTTAGCACATATGAAGTATTTTAATGATGTGATATTTACATCAGATGGTTTGGGTTATTAGAAGAAGAAGTTTACCAGTTTGTGGCCAGACTTAACTGGGGATGGGGTATACCAGTGGAATAGGGCATATAGATGCTATATTTGTAAGGACTAGATTAAGAATATATTGAAAAGTTTGACTGTTTCTTCTAGGAAGTTCCTGGTTATGAAATCAAGGACGTTGTGGTCATAACTTACATTTGGAATATATATATATATATATATATATATATATATATATATATATATATATATATAAATATATATATATACACACACAGACACACACACACACACACACACACACACATATATATATATATATATATATATATATATATATATATATATTCCAGTTTGTCAAAAGGGAGTTGAAGTCTTCCAGGCTGATGGAGCTCCTGTGGATTTGAAGTTCTTCCAATGTATTTTGGAATCAAACATGGTTTTCAGTGGGAATTGAGGGGGTCTATAACATGCTATAATCTGAAATTTGGTTTATTTAGTGTGATTTGTATATCAGTAACATCAGTTTCTATGTCTCTAGGAATCTGTCTTAAGGAAATGTGGTCTTTACCAAATATGGATACACAACCACACTTCCCATTGGGTCTAAACATGTGGCAGGTGCAAAACCCTGGTATACAAGGAGTACTTTCTGTACTTTTAAACCAAATTTCAGTTATAATACTCAGCTGAATAACATCCAAATGCAGGAGGGCCTCAAGGTCAGGCAATCTGATATTTAGGCTCCTACCATTGAGCAATTTTACCTTCATAATGTCTGGTTCTTGATTTGTTTTTTAGGTTGGGAGGTCCGTTAGCTGTACTCTGCCTAAAAAGGCACTATAGGAGCAGCAATAGCTTTAGCTTATATATGGAAGCCTTGGAATGAGAGGTGCAGCAATTGATTCCAAGATTTAACATACTGGATCCCCCATGAATGACACCATTTATTCAGCCAACTGTTGAAATCAGTTATCTTTGCTTTGTACCTCTACATCATTCTTGGAGAAGGAAGGGTTCAGCTCAATACCAGGGCAGTCTATCCTGCATTGTGACATGCATGGAAAACTCAGAAATTTCTCTGTGCATATCTCACAGGGTTTTGTGTGGCAGGTCATTTACACCCATATGGACTACCACCATATTTGTTTGGCATGACAATTTTGAGGGCCCTTGCAACATCAGAAATCTTGGCACCTGAAAAATAATTCATAGTCAACCTATTTTTATCCAGCCTTGTGAGGGTAGAATCTGTGCATCTGGATATGAAGTCACCCATCACCAGTACATTTTTATTAGTAGTGGGTTTATAAGCACTGGGTGTGGGCAGAGTTTTTTCTGGGTACTCTCAGTGAAGGATATGGGAGTTAGTATTGTGGTGTTTGATCTCTGCTGAGTCCAAGTTCTGTTTGACTTTGGAGGCTTAGGCAATGAAATTTTTTGTAGCCTCAACATATGATAATTTTCTAGGTATTTGTGTAGGGTGGCATAAAAGTGTGTGGTGTTCACAGATGGTTCTTATGTGAGAGTGGTGTCACCATCTTAACGAAATATTTACATCTCCAACAAAAAGTGTCTGTTGAGGTAAGTAATAGTTCATGTTCTGTGACCATCAGGCAATTGCTGCATTAGCTGACTAGAACAAGTGATATTAGGCTTATAGCTGGGTAAAGACATGCTGGCTGACCTTCCATTTAGTCCATGAGTATGGAAATATGGGATATAAGACTTATTTGTACAGCATTTGACTTTCTTGAATAAATTCTTATTAATACAGTATAATAAATATTAGTGCAATGAAATGTTAATACTATAATCAGCAGATATTCGTAGGGCTCTAATAAAGCTAGAAAGAGCTAAATCAATTTGATTTGGTCCTGAAGCAAGAGGGCATGCCTTAACACAGCCTGCTACTACTGGTATGTCTCTGCCTAATCTTGCAAAGAGTAAAACTTCAATTAAAATGCCTTCTTCAATCAAATAAAGGGCAACTTAATGTAGTATAGCTGTGCAAAGAAATCTAAGAAAGCAGTAAACAGCGTAAGCCCTAGCCAGTAGTGTTTATCTTCCTAAAATTGTAGCAATCATTGCCACACCCTCCCACCAGATTTACCGACCACAAGCTTAAGATAACTCACACAGCTTGTCAAAACTGGCAGTTTTTTCTAAGATGGAAAAGTGACTAAAAGCAGAGCAACTAAATGTAACATCACTGATAAATCCACTTATCACACAGACCACTTGAAAAATAATGCAAATTGTTAAATCAATGAAATTAATAGCTGTAACTTCAAATTTAAAGAAAAACAATACAATGCAGAAAAAAAATGACAGAACACACTCAAAGCCAGTTTTAGTAGTTTAAATAACTATGCACAGCAAATAACCCATTTGAAAAAGCAATGCATACAGTAAAACATCTTCAATTAATAGCTGCCACTTCAAATTGAGGGAAATCAAAGTAGAATATAGAAAAAAATGACAGGAGCCACTTAAAATGTATTTAAATTATTGATTCTTTATATTATTATAATATTATTTAAATTAAAATGTTATTATGTACAGAAAAATAAATACTCTGTCCTTCTTCCTGAATGCAAAATGGAGTCCAAATGCCTTGTTTGGTTTTAGCTTGTGCACAAGAGCTTTAGCTTTCCATAGTCTTAGAGTAAGACAGCAATGGCTGAGTGCTTGTACATATATATATATATATATATATATATATATATATATATATATATATATATATATATATATCAGGGAAAAATGAAAACTGTAGACATCAAAAACCCAATTGGATTTGATATTTAGACAATATTCACGTCTTCCTAGAATAATTGAATGGCAATCATTGGAACATGTGGAAATATCTGCAGCTGATATTCAGCTTATTGATAAGTTGTAAGGAACATTGGGATAAAAATCCACATTATTTATACAATGAAAAAACTCACATTATTAAAAGTACCAAAAACCCAGATTTTCTTCAAGGTAACCTAAGCAAGTCTGTATCATTGGCTCCATTTATAAGACCCTAGTGTCTTACCCACCTTTAAAACAAACGTAGGGAGAGCTTGCAATCAAGGCTAGAGGTAATGCAATGAAGAAGAGTAGGAGAGACTATGATCAGGTGGCTTTCTCCAGATAAAAGCATCGTCACTAGTGGAACTTAATACCCAATACACTTTTTGCAACTTAATTTGCACTTTGCTGTATTTTGCTGTATTATACACTTGCCTATTATTTATAGTGGTGCTATATTGTTTCTGTGTCTTGTTGTCTCCACTGTGTTTTTTTTTCTCAGGGTAGCTCAAGCTAGTTTCAGGGATGGGGTTGTTGAGCCAGCCCACATCCTTGCTCTTAGTCATTGCCTGAGGTGTATTTCATTGTAATTCCAATACAGACTGCATTTCTGTGAACTGCTGGAAAGCTGATAGATTTGCTGTGAGCTGCAAAGGTGGAATCTACTCCAAACTGATAAGTACACTTTTTGCAACTTAATTTGCACTTTGCTGTATTTATACGTTTGCCTATTTTTTGTAGTGGTGCTGTATTATTTCTGTGTCTTGTTGTCTCCACTGTGTTTTTTTCTCAGGGTAGCTCAAGCTAGTTAAAGGGAGGGGATTGCTGAGCCAGCCCACATCATAGCTGTTAGTCATTGTCTGAGGTGTATTTCATTGTAATTCCAATACAGACTACATTTCTGTGAACTGCGGGAAAGCTGATAGGCTTGCTGTGACCTGCAAAGTTGTAATCTACTCCAAACTGATAACTACACTTTTTGCAACTTAATTTGCACTTTGCTGTATTTTTCTGTATTATACACTTGCCTATTATTTATAGTGGTGCTATATTGTTTCTCTGTCTTGTTGTCTCCACTGTGTTTTTTTTTCTCAGAGTAGCTCAAGCTAGTTTCAGGGTGGGGGTTGTTGAGCCAGCCCACATCCTTGCTCTTAGTCATTGCCTGAGGTGTATTTCATTGTAATTCCAATACAGACTGCATTTCTGTGAACTGCTGGAAAGCTGATAGATTTGCTGTGAGCTGCAAAGGTGGAATCTACTCCAAACTGATAAGTACACTTTTTGCAACTTAATTTGCACTTTGCTGTATTTATACATTTGCCTATTATTTGTAGTGGTGCTGTATTATTTCTGTGTCTTGTTGTCTCCACTGTGTTTTTTTCTCAGGGTAGCTCAAGCTAGTTAAAGGGAGGGGATTGCTGAGCCAGCCCACATCATAGCTGTTAGTCATTGTCTGAGGTGTATTTTATTGTAATTCCAATACAGACTACATTTCTGTGAACTGCGGGAAAGCTGATAGGCTTGCTGTGACCTGCAAAGTTGGAATCTACTCCAAACTGATAACTACACTTTTTGCAACTTAATTTTCACTTTGCTGTTTTTATATAATTGCCTATTATTTATAGTGTTGCTGTATTGTTTCTTTGTCTTGTTGTCTCCACTGTGTTTTTTTTCTCAGGGTAGCTCAAGCTAGTTTCAGGGAGGGGGTTGTTGAGCCAGCCCACATCCTAGCTCTTAGTCATTGCCTGTATTTCATTGTAATTCCAATACAGACTGCATTTCTGTGAACTGTTGGAAAGCTGATAGATTTGCTGTGACCTGCAAAGTTGGAATCTACTCCAAACTGATAAGTACACTTTTTGCAACTTAATTTGCACTTTGCTGTATGTATACACTTGCCTATTATTTATAGTGGTGCTGTACTGTTTCTGTGTTTTGTTGTCTCCACTGTGTTTTTCCCACCCACCTACCCTCCCTCTTCTTGTTTTGTTCTTAATATTGGTGGCTTTGAAACTGCCTGCCCCTCCTGTAAGTTTGTATTTGGATACTCCTTCTGGGCCTATCTCACTTGCTCACTCATCTGAGTGCAGTGAGATCATATTCTGTTTTCAGGCACTCCTATTGTGTACAAAGAGAGCATTTGAGAAGGACAACCCCTGTAGCCTCTTAATCCTGCTGTGTTCCCTCCCTCAAAAAAAAAAAAAAAAAAAAAAAAAAATATATATATATATATATATATATATATATATATATATATATATATATATATATATATATGGGTCCCTATCTTCATTTCGTTCATTTCGTCGCGACAGAAAGATGTGCCCCCCCATTGGGGGCTGTGCCCCCACACCCCCTAACTATATATATCAACTCCAGGGTTGCACAACATTGGGGGAGGGGGCACATCTTTCTGTCGACGAAATGAACTGTCGACGAAATGAGTTTCAGTGAAATGAATTGTCGGTGAATAGATAGGGACCCATATATATATATATATATATATATATTCATCTGCTCTTACTGTAACTGTCTTAGTTGCTGTTCTGTGTGCTGTTGTCTGTTCAGTTGTTCTTACTCTGCACTTATTACTGCTTGTTAGTAGCTTTCTAATTTAATGCCTTCTGCACTTGTTTTTCAGTCATTTGTTAATTTAATTGCATTTAATTAAACTGTATTTGCCGTAATATTGATACACGTGTGCTAGCCTGCACTGCATTTGAATTGTATTTACTGCTGTTTTAGCTGCTTTTCTGTAAAAAAAAAAAAATCCTAGCTTGTTTCCTGCCTTTCCTGTAACTTATGTATTCCAGATACAGACTTGCTCTATCCAGGACTATTTGTAAGCTCTTGAGCCCCCAAGCCTTTCTGTGTTGGAGGGAAGCCTTCTAGCTTATCAGTGGGAGTGGTAAGCACTAGGTAGCCTATATATTAGCCTATCTATCACAGGAGGAGAGGTTTCTGGCCCAGAAATTATAGTTTATTGGCTGTTTGGGAAGCTCTTCTATCTCTTTCAACTTTCTGATTCAAAAGCCTGTGTTTGTGCTAGTGTCTTGCCTTTCCTGTTGCTAGTCTAGTCCAGGTACAGATTTGCTGTATCCAGGACTCTTTGTAAGCTTCTGAGCCCCCCCCCCCAAGCCTTTCTGTGTTGGAGGGAAGCCTTCTAACTTATCAGTGGGAGTGGTAAGCATCAGGTAGCCTATCTACCATGGGAAAAGTGGGTTTTCTCCCATAAATTGTAGTTTATTGGCCGTTTAGGCAGTTTTCCATCTCTTTCAACTTGCTGGCTTAAAAGCCTGCATTTGCTCTTGTTCCCCACCTTTCCTATAACTAGTCTAGTCCAGGTACAAATTTGCTGTATCCAGGACTCTTTGTAAGCTTCTGAGGCCCCCCAAGCCTTTCTGTGTTGGAGGGAAGCCTTCTAGCTTATCAGTGGGAGTGGTAAGCATCAGCTAGCCTATCTACCATGGGAAGAGTGGGTTTTCCCCCATAAATTGTAATTTATTGGCTGTTTAGGCAGTTTTCCATCTCTTTCAACTTGCTGGCTTAAAAGCCTACATTTGCACTTGTTTCCCACCTTTCCTATAACTAGTCTAGTCCAGGTACGAATTTGCTGTATCCAGGACTCTTTGTAAGCTTCTGAGCCCCCCAAGCCTTTCTGTGTTGGAGGGAAGCCTTCTAGCTTATCAGTGGGAGTGGTAAGCATTAGGCAGCCTATCTACCATAAGATGAGTGGTTTCTGGCCCAGAAATTGTAGCTACTGGCTGTTTGGGCAGTTTTTCCCATATCTTTCAACTTTCTGGATTAAAAGCCGCACTTGCGCTTGTTTCCCACCTTTACTTTTACTAGCCTAGTCCAGATACAGAGTTGCTGTATCCAGGACTGTTGGTAAGCTTCTGAGCCCCGCAAGCCTTTCTGTGTTGGGGGGAAGTCTTCTAGCTTATCAGTGGGAGTGGTAAGCACTAAGTAGCCTATCTACCACAAGAGGAGTGGTTCTGGCCCAGAAATTGTAGCTTATTGGCCGTTTGGGCATTTTTTTCCATCTCTCTCAACTTTCTGGTTTTAAAGCCCATGTTTGCACTTGATCCCCACCATTCCCATAACTAGTTTAGTCCAGGTACAGATTTGCTGTACCCAGGAATGTTTGTAAGCTTCTGAGCCCCCCAAGCCTTTGTGTTGGAGTGCAGCCTTCTAGCTTATCAGTGGGAGTGTTAAGCACTAGGTAGCCTGTCTACCACAAGAGGAGTGGTTCTTGGCCCAGGAATTGTAGTTTATTGATCATTCGGGAAGTTGTCCATCCCTTTCAACTTTCTGGTTTAAAAGACCACATATGCGCTTGTTTCCCATCTTTCCTGTAACTGACCTACTAGAAAGCACTAGAAAGCCTTAAACTGATACAAGCCTTCTAGCTTAAAAGAAAGACTTTGGAGTAATTTGAGTATCAATTTTCTGTATTTTCTTGCTGTACATAACTGTTTTCTACCTAATCGGTGATTTTCCAGCACTTATTGTGATTTAAAAGCTTGATTTTTTTTTCACGTATTGTACTTATTTGACTGCCTGCACAAGTTGTTTTTTGTTTAAATAAATTGTTTAACTGTTGTAGGCTACACACTAAAGTGCGATAGCATTTTCTGATTGCTTGTAGTCGTTTAAAGCTGTTTTAAGTGTACTTTTTATTGTTTTTGCCTTCTCTTTTCAAAAAAAAAAAATTCTTGTCTCCCGCCTTTCTAAGCTAGTATAGTCCAGTTTTCAGGTTAGTGCTGAATTCAGGGCTGTGTTACAAGTTTCTGAGTTGGACTGCGGTGGTGGTGGTGTGGTAGTGTTGTCACCTTACAGTAAGACGTTGTCCTGTTCGATTCTCAGCTAGAGCGTCTTCTGTGTGGAGACGTGTGAATGGACGTACCTTCGTTGAAGGTTGTGCATCAGAGCTGGCAACTCTGCACATAAAAATCTACTGCCAATCATTAGCAGACCGGAGTTCCACTGTGGCGACCCCTAACCAGGAAAAGCCGAAAGACGCAGGCAGGTTACAAGTTTCTGAGTTACCCATACCTTACTTGGACAGAGGGAAGTTTCTCTGTTCACCTGTGAGAGAGGGGAACTTTGAGCAGCCATCTGTTCCTGGAGGAGTGGTTCCAGCCCAGAAGTTAGTAGTTTAAAAAATGCATTTGCATGGTTTTGTGTGTTGGGCAACACCAGTTAGCTAGGGTTAAATTATTCCCAGCTCCACTAAGTCTCCTCTTCAGTTTTTCACTTGAAACTAGTCTAACTCTCAAGCTAAGCACTCAAAAAGCATCCTACAGTCCAGCATTTGCTCAGACCTAATAGCAAGCACTAATATACCCCGACACTTGACTGCCCAGCAGGGCAAGGCACTTTATCCACCCCTTACCAACCAAGTGACTAAGCAGCTCACCCTACTATTCAGGCACGACCAAAGGGCAACTTCAGGTGTACTCTCCAGTCCAGCTGGTGAATCTGGGTATCCTGAGGCAATGTTACAACTGCCTCATGTACACAGACAGCCCTCTTCTCCTACCACAAAACACTAACATATGCGAGAGATGCAATTATACAACCAAACTGGAGGCTAAGGTCTCTCCTCCCAAGACAGGAACAGACAGCCATGAGGAGAAGGTTAACACTTGCACCACAACTCCAGCCTCACATAGACTTACTAAACCAGCACTGGCAAAAAATACACATAAATACATGAAATCATACTCTGAGGCTCTAAATAAAAACCTGCAAAAGCATCAAAGAGCTTCAAAGCAGACACCCACACAACCTGCAGCTCCCATCACAAATCAGACAACACATAAAACATAAACTCAGTGTGCCGCACAATCATAGCCCTTAAGGCGAAATAACATACTTAGCACACTAGTAATAGGTGACTCAATAGTCAGGCACACTGATGCCCAACTCACTAGGATGAACAAGGTGAAGGTTACTATTAGCTGCCTGTTGGGAGCCATAATCCACCACATAACACAAGCACTCAGGTCACTCCAGAACAAGTACAAATATGACTCTCTCATTGTTCATGTTGGTGTGAATGACCTGAGACGTATCTCCCAGGACTACATGAAAAGAGACATGGAAGAGCTATCTGATCATGTAGCCCAGGCAGGTATGACCCTGACCCTGAGTAGCATCCTGCCCTCACCAAGAATGATACCTCAGTATAAAGAAAAAATTATCAATTTCAACAATTGGCTAAACTTCTGGTGTCATACAAAGGGGATCCAGTGTCTGTCAGCCTGGGATGACATACTTGACAAGCCATGTTGCTTCACAAGAGATGGCTTGCACCTGTCACGCCTTGGCTTTCGAATACTGGCCAAGGCTCTTGCTGCCACAATAGTGCCTTTTTTAGGCAAGGCTCAAAATTCAAACCCACCTCAGTAAACAGCACAAGTAAAAAAATGAGGGTTATGCTACTCAACGCCAGGAGTTTAAATCTCAAAATGCATGCACTTGAAGCACTCCTAAGTATGGAGAACGTCAACATCTGTGCAGTAACTGAAACCTGGTTCAAGGCTTCAGAGAGCACTCAAGCCCTACTGGGCTATAACTCATACCACACATTTCGGCCACAGAACACAGACCGAAACACAAAAGGAGGGGGTGTATCCATATCCATCAAGGATACCCATACCTCCAGGTTAGTGGTGCAGCATGATACCTCTGAGATCATCCATGTTCAGCTAACATTGGGCAAATCTGCAATGCAAATTGTGGCCTGCCACAGATCACCCTACATTACCCAGGTCCACCACTCCGCCTTTCTGGAGACACTGGAAAACATGAAGGTCCTACCAAACACCCTGATATTGGGCAATTTCAATTACCCTACCATTAAGTGGGAAAACTACTTGAGTACAAACTCCCAGGCTCAGCGCTTCCTGGAATTTATCAACTCAAATACCCTGGATCAGCTGGTAAACTCCCCTACCAGAGGCCACAACATATTGGACCTGGTCATCACCAACATGGGTGACAGGCGTTACGTACAGGAGGTTAACTCATCACTGGTTAGATCAGACCATAAACTAATCACCCTGGATGTCCACACTCCACCACCACATCAAACTGAGGAAACCACAGTGAAAAACTTTTCTAAAGCAAACTTCACCTTACTTAAGGCAGAGGTGGTAAGTTTCACAGCCCCCACGCTAAAGGATAACACTGCCCAAGATGCAGAATCCTTTACAAATTGCACTCTATGAGCACCGACAAGGATGCATGGATCGTGCCATCCCTAGCAAAACCAAGACTCACTCCCCTAAGAAAAGGAAACCAGTCTGATGAACCCCTGCCATAAACATGTTATACAACAAAAGGAGCAAACTAATTCAGAAAAAAAGAAAATCCCAAGAAGGAAAGACATCCCTGGTCAGTATCAGTAAGAAATTAAGGTCCCTCATAAAATCATCCAAGGGTAACTTTGAAAGAAAAATAGCCAAGGATTTGAAAGATAACCACAAAGCCTTCTTTAGCTATGTCAAGAATCTAAGTGGCAACTCGCAGATATGCTCTGAGCTAGTTCAAAAAAGCACAAAATATACTGAACTTACTGATATTGCCAACATCCTGGCAGATAAATTCAGTGCAAACTTCACCTCCCTCTCACCTTCAAAAGGGCCTACAACAATAAATACTGGAAAAATGTAGTGTCCCAGAAATCACAGAAGCACAGGTAAAAACAGCACTTTCAAAAGCCAAAAACAGAGCATCAATGGGGCCAGATAGTGTCCCAGGCTGTGTCTTGCACGAACTACAGAACAAACTAACCCCCCACCTAAACACGCTGTTCAACCTCAGCCTCTACACAGGCTACGTGCCCATAGAATGGTGCACAGCAATGGTTATTCTGCTCCACAAAGGATGGGCCATAACTGACCCTGGTAACTATTGCCCCATAAGCCTGACTAGCCTATTCTGCAAGGCTATGGATTGCATCATCATGTAACTCATTAACAAAGACATTGAGAACCTCCAAACACTTGACCCAACCCAGTTCAGCTTTGTTAAGGGCAGATAATGTCTACTAAACCTGGCTGACTTCTTCAAGACAGTCACCAAGGCCATAGATGAGGGAAAGGTGGTTCACACAACCTACCTTGATCTCGCTAAGGCATTCAACACCATTCCTCACTCAGGTATTATAGAAAAACTCACCAGTCTGAACATAACCCCCTACGTCACAAGATGGGTTGCCAACTGGCTTACAGGCAGAACTCACACAGTAAGAATAGTGGGTTCCAGGTCCGACTCTAAACCAGTCAGAAGTGGTGTCCCTCAAGGCTCAGTTCTGGGAACCTACTGTTTGGCATATATTTCTCAGAAGTACAGGCAAACACAGGAGGACTATGGCTAACCAAGTTTGCCAATTGACTGCAAACTGGGAGCCATAATTGACTCTCCGGCTGACATGGACAGCCTTCAAAAAGGCCTTACTGAGATAGACACCTGGTGTCAAAGTCATGGCCTCAAGCTAAATGCCAAAAAATGCATAGTCATCCCATTTGGGAAAAACAAAACACCCACGGATTACCACATAGGCGGCAGCCCCCTTAATACAGAAGAGGTAATAAGAGATCTGGGGACCCAGGTAGATAGTAATCTCTCCTTTGACAATCATATTGCCAAAGTAGTTAGGAAATCCTTATATGTGGCCCATCTAATTACTAAAGGGTTCGCATCTAGAAAGAAAGAGGTTATAGTGCCCCTCTACTCGTCACTCATCACACCCATCATAGAGTACAATGCCCATTTGGGATGTACCTCACAAGACACTTCCAACAGCTGGAAAGACCACAAAAGCACCTCACCAAAAGGATTACTGGCCTCAAACATATGTCCTATGCAGCCCGACTGAAAAAACTCCGGCTGTACTCAGTGACATATTGCTTACTCAGAAGTGATCTCTGCCTGACTTACAAAGCCATGTCCAACTCAGAATTGATGGACATGCTCCACATAAAGAAGTCTAAGTCACTGTGAGCCACATGCTCTAGTGAGCTAAACCTCGCCACAACAATAAATAGAACATGCTAGAGGGATAGATTCCTGTCACAGAGACTCCCCATGCTTTGGAACAAAATTCCTAACTACATTAGGCAGAGCCCCTCACCAACACTCTTCAAGAGAAGCCTTGACGAGTAGATGGGTAACAGAAAATACACCCCTAGGATCACTTCATTGGCTCTGCTTGACAGAGGCTCAGGTAATTAATCAATGGGGTGGTGAAAGCCGACATACTCTGGCTAGGCTTATACATGCCCTCGGGCAGATAGCCTAGTACCTACCTATGAACCTATGAACCTAATAGGATGTATACACCAGGTATTTCAGATGAGGATTTCTACTGGAGGTGCAATTCTCTTAGGGAAATTATGTTCAAGTGATATGGGAATGCACAGACATACCTAACGTGAACATTGGGTGAAGATGGATGAAGGCTGCCAGCCTAGTCAAATAGAATTTGATACATAATTCTATAATTTGTAAATATAAATGTAAAATACAGCCTTGTTTCTTAAATGAAAGAAAACACTGGAAAATGTGAACTTCAAGATTGTAGCAACATTGCCATCTGCTTTAAGGAAAACTAAGCCAAGCATTTCATATGTTGTTTGAACTTAAAATTATGTCTTATATACCCTTTTGATCTAAATACTGGTGCCAAAGAGGCTGACTGAACACATTATTTCTATTGTCTTAACTTAAGGAATAATTACTACAGTGTACATGTGAAATGTATTTTATTGTTGTAGTTTCCTGAGCAGGTGTTAGGTTGTTAAATAATGTAGGCTTTTGGCCTGGAAACTCCAGACTAAGTGTCAAAATGATGTAATGTGTATACTGGGAAATCCTAAGTGTCACAATTATGTAATCTGGAAGGGCCCAGCAGAAATGTTTGTTAGTGAGTTTAAAAACTATTGTTCAGAGATAGACTGTAACCATTTTGATCTTGATATTCATCCTTCAGCAATGTCTTATGCTCTCTTTATGTAAGTAGTATCTTATAAGTATGTTTTCTTTTAGTAATAGCTAGGAACTTAGAAGAAAGTTAGACTAAGTGTTTTTCTGTTATATCAGAACTTTCCTACTGTATTGTTTTAAGTTTCTGTGTGATCTCTGAACTCTTAGATATCACTGTGGTGTAGCAGTATTGTCTTGTGTTTTTAATTATTTATTATTAAATATTTTACAAACCTTTACCTGTGGCTGGTTTGCGTAGAGATAAGTAAGTTCTAGAGTACATTGCATATTTATAGAGTTTATTGTACAAGGCCACTCTAATAAGACTTAGATGATTAGTGACGTTACCAATTGGATAATAATAGTGCACAATAATAATTGGACACCCTTTTAAGGGCCTTTGCATAGCTGATAAGTATTAGCTGGTGGTGGTAGAAATTACTACCGTATAGTCTGAGTAAAGGGGAGAATCGGTCTCAGCCTTTCCCAGGAGTGTCTGTGAAGTTGTATAAATACTTATCTCAAAGTGTGTGCAGTGTGCCAGCTATGTGAGCAGAGACACAAAGCACTGGTGAGACAGAGAGGGTACTGGACATTAGCTTGCCAGTTAGGCTGAGATCTGGACCCTATAGCTGTGCCAGTGGGGAGTCTTATTGGGGACCTGGGGAACAAGGGAGCAACCAGCCACAGATCGACTGTGATCTCTGTGTGCACTTAATGGAAATTGTACTTTACTGTGTTTATTTGTTATCCTTTCCTCTTATATGAGACACCCTCCCTGGTGTTAGTGGTAAGGATTGAGGCTCCTTGATTGCTGGGCCAGGGTACAGCCATCATATAGTGGTTGGTAGTGGTTGGGATAAGATATCTTCACTTGTGGTTTGCAGTGGTGTGGGTAGAGTGAATCCTGTAGCTTAAGTACAGTAATCTCTGAAGATGTTTTGTACTCTAAATCAGCCACACAATGAATACTCAGAGTTCAGATCACAATTGTTTTATTTCTTTTGTTCGCTTAGCTAGTCAGGGTGAGCAGACAGCATTTCAGCACAGGAGTATGGAAAGCTGACAAGGAGCCAGCTGGTGGAGATGTGCCAGGCTAGGGGACTGGTACATGGAAACCTGACTAAGGCAGGCCTGATTTCAGCCTTGGTTACAGCTACATCAGAAAACAGCATCCAGGAGGACAATCAGACTGGCAGTGGAGATACAATATCTTTGGAGAATGGACAGCTCAACCTTTCTGTGAAGGACAATCAGACTGGCAGTGGAGATACAATATCCTCGGAGAATGGACAGCTCACCCTTTCTGTAGTGGACTTAAAAATCCAGCTGGAGCTAAAGAGACGAGTTGGAGGCCAGGTGTTTGGAGAAAGAAGCCGAAGAAAATGAGCATCAGAGGAAGCATGAGAGGGAAATGCTGACTCTGAGGTAATGGGGAAGGGAGTAACTGGACCCCAGAATCACAACAGGTCAGTAAACTTCTTCCGCAATTTAAAGAGGGGGGATAATTTTGATAGTTTCATTCACATGTTTGAAAGGGTATGCAAACAGTATAGTGTTGGCCAAAGGCTCTGGGTATGGTTCTTGACCCCCCTTACTCCATGGGAAAGCTGTAACTTGTATATCACAAATACCTGACTATGTCTGTTTTGATTATACTGCTGTAAAAAAATGTATTTTAGAATGTTTTAAGCTAACACCTGAAATATATAGGAAAAACATTTGTGAGCATAGACGCAAGGCAGATGAAAATGTATGTGAATATGTTGCTGCACTAAGCACATATTTTCATAGCTGGGTGAGTGGATGTCAGGTCACCTTTTGGTGAGGGAACAAGCCATAAGCACTTTGCCTGAGGACATGAGGATCTGGTTAGCTGATAGACAATGTGCTACTTCAGATGAGTTGGGGAAGAAGGGAGACCTATACCTGGCAAGCAGCACAGCCCTGCACAGGAAGGGGACCCCCAGTACAGCTCATGGGTCTAAAGAAACCCATGGTGGGCAGCACAGACTGCCCCAACAGAATCTGCCAGTAGCAGGGGAAGCCATTAGTCCAAGTACACATTCAGGACCTAGGGTGAAATGTTTTGAATGCAATCAGTGGGGCCATGTGGCATACAGGTGTCCATGGAGGCAAGACTCCCCATGCTTTGGAACAAAATTCCTAACTACATTAGGCAGAGCCCCTCACCAACACTCTTCAAGAGAAGCCTTGACGAGTAGATGGGTAACTGAAAATACACCCCTAGGATCACTTCATTGGCTCTGCTTGACAGAGGCTCAGTTAATTAATCAATGGGGTGGTGAAAGCCGACATACTCTGGCTAGGCTTATACATGCCCTCGGCAGAGAGCCTAGCACCTACCTATGAACCTATGAACCTAATAGGATGTATACACCAGGTATTTCAGATAAGGATTTCTACTGGAGGTGCAATTCTCTTAGGGAAATTATGTTTAAGTGATATGGGAATGCACAGACATACCTAACGTGAACATTGGGTGAAGATGGATGAAGGCTGCCAGCCTAGTCAAATAGAATTTGATACATAATTCTATAATTTGTAAATATAAATGTAAAATACAGCCTTGTTTCTTAAATGAAAGAAAACACTGGAAAATGTGAACTTCAAGATTGTAGCAACATTGCCATCTGCTGTAAGGAAAACTAAGCCAAGCATTTCATATGTTGTTTGAACTTAAAATTATGTCTTATATACCCTTTTGATCTAAATAGTGGTGTCAAAGAGGCTAACTTGAACACATTCTTTCTATTGTCTTAACTTAAGGAATAATTACTACAGTGTACATGTGAAATGTCTTTTATTGTTGTAGCTTCCTGAGTAGGTATTAGGTTGTTAAATAATGTAGGCTTTTGGCCTGGAAACTTCAGACTAAGTGTCAAAATGATGTAATGTGTATACTAGGAAATCTTAAGTGTCACAATTATGTAATCTGGAAGGGCCCAGCAGAAATGTTTGTTAGTGAGTTTAAAAACTATTGTTCAGAGATAGACTGTAACCATTTTGATCTTGATATTCATCCTTCAGCAATGTCTTATGCTCTCTTTATGTAAGTAGTATCTTATAAGTATGTTTTCTTTTAGTAATAGCTAGGAACTTAGAAGAAAGTTAGACTAAGTGTTTTTCTGTTATATCAAAACTTTCCTACTGTATTGTTTTAAGTTTCTGTGTGATCTCTGAACTCTTAGATATCACTGTGGTGTAGCAGTATTGTCTTGTGTTTTTAATTATTTATTATTAAATATTTTACAAACCTTTACCTGTGGCTGGTTTGCATAGAGATAAGTAAGTTCTAGAGTACATTGCATGTTTATAGAGTTTATTGTACAAGGCCACTCTAATAAGACTTAGATGATTAGTTACATTACCAATTGGATAATAATAGTGCACAATAATAATTGGAAACCCTTTTAAGGGCCTTTGCATAGCTGATATGTATTAGCTGGTGGTGGTAGAAATTACTACCGTATAGTCTGAGTAAAGGGGAGAATCGGTCTCAGCCTTTCCCAGGAGTGTCTGTGAAGTTGTATAAATACTTATCTCAAAGTGTGTGCAGTGTGCCAGCTATGTGAGCAGAGACACAAAGCACTGGTGAGACAGAGAGGGTACTGGACATTAGCTTGCCAGTTAGGCTGAGATCTGGACCCTATAGCTGTGCCAGTGGGGAGTCTTATTGGGGACCTGGGGAACAAGGGAGCAACCAGCCACAGATCGACTGTGATCTCTGTGTGCACTTAATGGACATTGTACTTTACTGTGTTTATTTGTTATCCTTTCCTCTTATATGAGACACCCTCCCTGGTGTTAGTGGTAAAGATTGAGGCTCCTTGATTGCTGGGCCAGGGTACAGCCATCATATAGTGGTTGGTAGTGGTTGGGATAAGATATCTTCACTTGTGGTTTGCAGTGGTGTGGGTAGACTGAATCCTGTAGCTTAAGTACAGTAATCTCTGAAGATGTTTTGTACTCTAAATCACCACACAATGAATACTCAGAGTTCAGATCACAATTGTTTTATTTCTTTTGTTCGCTTAGCTAGTCAGGGTGAGCAGGCAGCATTTCAGCACAGGAGTATGGAAAGCTGACAAGGAGCCAGCTGGTGGAGATGTGCCAGGCTAGGGGACTGGTACATGGAAACCTGACTAAGGCAGACCTGATTTCAGCCTTGGTTACAGCTACATCAGAAAACAGCATCCAGGAGGACAATCAGACTGGCAGTGGAGATACAATATCTTTGGAGAATAGACAGCTCAACCTTTCTGTGAAGGACAATCAGACTGGCAGTGGAGATACAATATCCTCGGAGAATGGAGAGCTCACCCTTTCTGCAGTGGACTTAAAAATCCAGCTGGAGCTAAAGAGACGAGTTGGAGGCCAGGTGTTTGGAGAAAGAAGCCAAAGAAAATGAGCATCAGAGGAAGCATGAGAGGGAAATGCTGACTCTGAGGTAATGGGGAAGGGAGTAACTGGACCCCAGAAGCACAACAGGTCAGTAAACTTCTTCCGAAATTTAAAGAGGGGGGATAATTTTGATAGTTTCATTCACATGTTTGAAAGGGTATGCAAAAAGTATAGTGTTGGCCAAAGGCTCTGGGTATGGTTCTTGACCCCCCTTACTCCATGGGAAAGCTGTAACTTGTATATCACAAATGCCTGACTGTCTGTTTTGATTATACTGCTGTAAATGTCTTTTAGAATGTTTTAAGCTAACACCTGAAATATATAGGAAAAACTTTTCTGAGCATAGACGCAAGGCAGATGAAAATGTATGTGAATATGTTGCTGCACTAAGCACATATTTTCATAGCTGGGTGAGTGGATGTCAGGTCACCACCTTTTGGTGGGGGAACAAGCCATAAGCACTTTGCCTGAGGACATGAGTATCTGGTTAGCTGATAGACAATGTGCTACTTCAGATGAGTTGGGGAAGAAGGGAGACCTATACCTGGCAAGCAGCACAGCCCTGCACAGGAAGGGGACCCCAGTACAGCTCATGGGTCTAAAGAAACCCATGGTGGGCAGCACAGACTGCCCCAACAGAATCTGCCAGTAGCAGGGGAAGCCACTAGTCCAAGTACACATTCAGGACCTAGGGTGAAATGTTTTGAATGCAATCAGTGGGGCCATGTGGCATACAGGTGTCCATGGAGGCAAGTTGGCGAACCAAAGGTGAGGGAGCCAGTAAGTGGGAAAGACAAAATGCCAATAGTAGGTTGTCTTGAGACAACAGGGGTATGGAACTACAATCCTGGATGTCCTGAGAGGGAAGGATTTGGATGAGGCAGTACTATGTGAGGCTAGGAGACAAGATTGTGGGTCTGGTAGCCTGGGGGGAGACCCAGACAGACTGGATACTTGCAACCAGGACTGCTGAGGTGGTTGCTTCAGGGAGAGAGCTACTCTGTAGCAGTGAGACTTAAGGTGAGCCACAGCTGCTTGCGGGTACTGATGTTCCCTTGGTCAGGTAACTGCAAAGGTAGAGGTGAGTATTAATACCCAGGCTGGCAGTGAACCACCACTGTCAGAGGATGCCAGATTTCCTGTGGAAGGGGAGCTGGGAAGGATTACAAGGAGTGAGTTGAGACAAGCCCAGCTCTCAGACCCTACATTGCAAGGCCTGAGGCAGGTAGCTAGGGAGGCACCTGATTCTCAAGGGAAGGGGGAATCTGTATACTGAGACAAAGGGTTACTATACAGAGAATAGACCCCTGAGGGAGGGCTAGAAGGTGAGAGAGCACAGCAGTTGGTAGTGCCTAGAGCCTACCATCTGGCACTTTTAGCCATAGCCCATGATATTCCCTTTGCAGGTCATATGGGCATAAAACATACAAAGAGGCATATTATGCAAAACTTCTATTGGCCTGGAATTTCCAAAGATGTAACAGTGTACTGCAGGACCTGTAAGCAGTGCCAAAAGGTAGGTAAGGCAGGGGACAAGGTGAGAGCTCCTTTGATGCCTTTGCCTGTGATTGAGAAGCCATTTCAGAAGGTAGCTATGGATATTGTGGGTCCTCTGAGTAACCCAAATTCCACAGGGAAAAAGTATATCCTAATGTTAGTGGATTATGCTACATGATACCCTGAGGCATTGGTTTTGTCCTCCATTGAGGCAGAGAAGGTGGCAAATGCTTTGTTAGAGATTTTCAACAGGGTAGGTTTCCCAAAAGAAATACTGACTGACCAAGGTTCCAATTTTATGCCAGACCTGCTGGCTTGTCTGTGGAAGTCCTGTGGGGTGAAGCACATGTAGACCACCCCTACCATCCCCAGACTAATGGTCTTGTTGAGAGGTTAAACTCTACAATCAAGTCCATGCTACAGGCATTTGCAGATCAGTTTAAGAGGGAGTGGGACAAATATTTGCCCCATCTGTTCTTTGCTTACAGAGAGGTTCCCCAGGAATCCACAGGTTTTTCACCATTTGAGTTGCTGTATGGGCATTGGGTAAGAGGACCTCTAGATTTAATTTGAGATGAGTGGGAAGGTGAGTGTGAGTCTCACAAGGAGTCTGTTGTGGCATATGTCCTAAACCTCAGGACAAGGCTCAGCGAACTCATGGCCTTGGCCCAGGAGAACCTGGCAGAAGCCCAACAGCAGAAAAAAGTGCGGTATGACAGGAATGCTCGAGCTAGAGAGTATGCTGTTGGGCAGCAGGTAATGGTTCTTATTCCTGTAAGACACAACAAACTGCAAGCAGCTTGGGAGCAACCCTACAAAGTGGTAAGAAAGGTAAATGATGTTACCTCCATGGTAGAACTGCTAGGTAGATGGCAGGGGCACAAATTGACCATGTTAACAGGATGACACCTTACTATGATAGGGAGGCCCTTGTGCTGAGCATTTGCAGTGGATTGCAGGAGGAGTTGGAGGGAGATCTGGGGACTGATCTCTTCAATGATGCTCGGGCTGACACCTCTGTGGAAGGGGTAGCACTGTCCCAGCAGCTATCTCCTACCCAGGTTTGAGAAATCTGAGCAGTGTTGCATGAATTTGGGGACATGTTCACTGGGAAACCATGGTGCACCCACCTGGTGCAGCACCAGGTAGACACGGGACTCCAAAGGCCTATTAGACAGGCCCCTTATAGGGTGCCTGAAAGTGTCAGACAGACTCTGAGGGAATAGGTACAGGAGATGTTGGAGCTAGGGGTGATTCAAGAGTCCAACAGTCCCTGGGCCACACCAGTGGTGCTGGTGCCAAAGAAGGATGGCAGCACAAGGTTCTGTGTGGACTACAGGAAATTAAATAGTCACACAGAGTCAGATACTTACCCCATGCCTAGGACAGATGAGGCCCTAGAGCAGATGGGTGGAGCTAAGTATCTTACAACCATTGATCTTACCAAGCGTTACTGTCAGGTGCTCTTGTCTCCCAGTGCTAGAGAGAAGTCAGCCTTTGTGACTCCTTTTGGCTTGTACAAGTTCACAAAGATGCCCTCTGGGATGAAGAATGCCCCAGTGACTTTCCAGAGGCTGGTGGATAATATCTTAGCAGGAGTAGGAGGGTTTACTCTTGCTTACCTACATGACATTGCCATCTACAGCCATTCCTGACCAGAGCACCTTCAGCATGTCAGGGAGGTGCTGGGCAGACTACAGAGGGCAGGGTTGAGCATTAAGCCAAGCAAATGTCAGGTGGGTATCGCAGAGGTCTCCTACCTAGGACATAGAATGGGGAGTGGTAAGATAAGACCAGAACCTGCCAAAGTGGAAGCCATTCAGACATGGCCTGCACCTGTTACCAAAAAGCAGGTGAGAGCATTCTTAGGGACAGCAGGGTACTACAGAAAGTTTGTCCACAGTTATAGTACCATAGTTGTTCCCCTCACAGACCTGACAAGGAAGAACAGGCCAGATAAGGTAGTGTGGACCCCAGCATGTGAGCAGACATTCCAGAAGCTTAAAGAAGCTTTGGGAGGACCCCTGTGTTAGCCAGTCCAGATTACAGCAAATAATTTGTTGTGCAAGTGGATGCTTCAAGCTATGGGGTGGGAGCTGTACTTAGCCAGATTTCTTCAGAGGAGGAAGAGCACTCAGTGGTTTATCTCAGTCATAGGCTTCAACCCAGGGAGGAATGCTATGCAGCAGTAGAAAAGGAATGTCTAGCCATAGTGTGGGCACTGCAAAAACTGCAGCCTTATATGTATGGAAGGAAATTCACTGTTATATCAGATCACAACCCTCTAACATGGTTAAACAGAGCCAATCAACAAAATGCCAAATTGCTTAGATGGAGCCCGGGGTTGCAAGCATATGATATGTCAGTGCAACACCACAGTGGGAGTAGCAATGCCAATGCAGATGGGCTCTTGAGACAGGGAATGGGGTGAGGTACACCCAGATAGACCTAACCCTCTCAAGCAGCATTTATCAAGGGTCACTTGAAAAACTAGCTTGAGATCTCCGGGGGGGGGGAGAGATGTGAAGATTGGGGTAAGATGGTCGAAGGCTGCCAGCCTAGTCAAATAGAATTTGATACATAATTTTATCATTTTAAATATAAATGTAAAATACAGCCTTGTTTCTTAAATGAAAGAAAACACTGGAGAATGTGAACTTTAAGATTGTAGCAACATTGCCATCTGCTGTAAGGAAAACTAAGCCAGGCATTTCAAATGTTCTTTGAATTTAACATTATGTCTTGTATACCCTTTTGATCTAAATAGTGATGCCGAAGAGGCTAACTGAACACATTCTTTCTATTGTCTTAACTTAAAGAATAATTACTACAGTGTACCTGTGAAATGTCTTTTATTGTTGTAGTTTCTTGAGCAGGTGTTAGATTGTTAAATAATGTAGCATTTTGGCCTGGGAACTGCAGACTAAGTATCACAATGATATAATGTGTATACTGGGAAAACCTAAGTGTCAATATGATGTAATCTGGGAGGGCCCAGCGGAGATGTTTGTTAGTGAGTTTAAAAACTATTGTTCAGAGACAGACCATAAGCATTTTGATATTGATAGCCAACCTTCAGCACTGCCTTATGCTCTCTTTATGTAAGTAGTATCTTAGAAGTATGTTTTCTTGTAGTAATAGCTAGGAACTTAGAAGAAAGTTAGACTAAGTGTTTTTCTGTTATATCAGAACTTTCCTACTATATTTTTTTAAGTTTCTGTGTGATCTCTGAACTCATAGATATCACTGTGGTGTTGTAGTATTGTCTTTTGTTTTTTATTATTTATTATTATATATTTTAAAAACATTTACCTGTGGCTGGTTTGTGTAGAGATAAGTAAGCTCTAGAGTACACTGCATATTTAAAGAGTGTATTGTACAAGTCCACTCTAATAAGCCTTAGACTGATTAGTCACATTACCAATTGGATAATAATATTGCACAGTAATAATTGGACACTCTTTTAAAGGCCTTTGGGTAGCTGATAAATATTAGCTGGTGGTGGCAGAAATTACTACCATATAGTCTGGGTAAAGGGGCACAGCTGGGGAATCTGTCTCAGCCTTTCCCAGGAGTGTCTGTAAAGTTGTATAAATACATATCTCAAAGTGTGTGTGTGGTGTGTCAGCTGCCTAGGCAGGGACATGAAGCACTGATGGGACAGAGAGGGTACTGGACATTAGCTTGCCAGCTAGGCTGAGATTTGAACTCTATAGCTGTGCCAGTGGGGAGTCTAATTGGGGACCTGGGGAGCAAGGGAGCAACCAGCCCCAGACTGACTGTGATCTCTGTGTGCACTTAAGTGAAATTGTACTTTACTGTGTGAATTTATATGAGATGCTTTTCCTGGTGTTAGTTGTAATGATTGAGGCTCCTTGCTTGCTGGGCCAGGGCATGGCCGTCACACCTAATATTTGAAAAACATGACAGTGGCTCTGTAATGAGCTGTCTGATTCTCAAAATTCTAAGAGATGGAGTGTTGGTTCTTTGGCTGTCTTAGGTTGACTATACCTATACCTGTGATGTTAAAAATTGGGATTATGCAAGTTACTACTATCATTCTAGCAAAAAAAAAAATTAAACACTCATTTTTTTCTTACCCTGAGTCATCTTATTTTCTATTTGTTGCTATAAATAGGTTCATAGGTTCATAGGTTGGTACTAGGCTATTGGCCCTAGGGCCTATACCAGCCTAGCCATAACAATTCCCTGGATATTTCTTCCCACAATATTTACTTCTCTGGACCCCTGTCTAGCAGGGTGACTGACATGATCCCCGGGGTGAATTTCCTACCTCCCATCCAGTCATCAAGGTTCCTTATGAAGAGGGCCAAGGAGGTGCTCTGCTTGACATGTATGGACAGTCTATTCCAGAGTATGGGGAGTCTCTGGGTCAGGAACCTATCCCTCCAGCATGTTTGTTCATTGTGATGACAAGGTTTAGATCCCTGGAGCATGTGGCTCCGAGGGATTGGGATTTCTTTAAGTGGAGCATGTACAACAGCTCAGGGTTTGACATGGCCTTGTATGCTAAGCAGAAATCACCTCTGAGTAGACGATATGCCACAGAGTATAGCTGGAGTTTTTTTAGACAGTCAGCATATGGCATCTGCTTTAGGCCTGTGATTCTATTAGTGAGGTATTTCTGTGGCTTTTCCAGCTGTTGCAGATGTCTTGTGAGGTACATACCAAATGGGGCATTATACTCTATAATGGGTCTAATGAAGGATGAGTACAGTGGGACAATGACCTCCTTCATTCTGGACGAAAAGCCTTTAGAGATGAGGTGTGCCACATAGAAGGATTTCCTGACCATTGTGGTGATGTGTTTATCGAAAGTGAGACCACTGTCCACCTGTGTCCCTAAGTCTCTCATTACACTTTCCTTGTTTATTGTACTGCCACCTATGTGGAAATTTATGGGTACATGTTTTTTCCAAAGTGGATAACTATACATTTCTTGGCATTAAGCTTGAGCCCATGGCTCTGGCACCAGGCATCTGTTTCTGTAAGGCCCTTTTGTAGAATATCCAAATAATTTCGGGATTCAGTAATGGCTCCCAGTTTGCAGTCATCTGCGAACTTTGTTAGCCAGAGTCTCTTAGTTTTGGCCTGTACTTCAGAGAAGTAGATGCCAAACAAGAGTGGTCCCATGACTGAACCCTGAGTTACTTCACTTGTCACTTGTCTGGAGCTGGATTTGGAGTTGGTTACTTTTACAGTCTGGATTCTGTCAGTAAGCCAATTGGCAACCCATTGAGTGATGTAGGGATTTATGCCCAGCTTAGCAAGTTTATCTATGATTCCGGAGTTGGGGATAGTGTCAAATGTCTTGGCAAGGTCAAGATAGGCTGTGTGGACCAGCTTACCCTCGTCACCAACTCTGGAGACTGATTCAAAGAAGTCATTCAGATTCAGGAGACAAGATCGGCCCTTCACAAACCAAAATTGGGTGGGGTGCAGTGTTTGAAGGTTGCCAAAGTCTTTGTTTATAAGTTTCACGGTAATGAGTTCCATGCCCTTGCAGATCAGGCTTGTCAGACTGATGAGACGGTAGTTCCCGGGATCCAAGATGGATCCCCCCTTGTGGAATGGGATAACTGTAGCTGTGCACCACTCAGTGGGCACGAAGCCTGAGGCGAGGCTATGATTAAACAGTTAATTTTGTAGTTCATGTAGTACACAGCCTGGGATACCATCTGTTAGTATGGATGCTGTATTCTTAGCTCTGGAGAGTGCGGTTTCTACCTGTGTGGCCATGATTACCAGAATTTGGCAATCTTTTGGTATTTAGATGGGCCCTTTAGGGGGCAAGAGGTGGGTAAAGTTGGCACTAAATCGATCTGTCAGGATATTGGCAATATCCTTGGGATCAGTATATTTAATGCCATTCTGTTGTAGCTCAGAGCAGATCTGAACATTGCCATTTAGAATCTTGACATAACTATAGAATGTCTTGTGGTTATCTTTGGAATCTTTTGCAATTTTATTTTTGTAACTAGCTTTTGAGAATTTTATGAGGGATCTCAGCTTCTTACTGAGGCTGGTGAGGGAGTTTTTTGCATCCTGTGATTTTCCTCTTTTCTGCAACAGTTTCTTCCTTCTGTTGTATAGTTTGTTTATAGCAGGGGACCACCAGATCAGCTTCCTTTTTTTGGAGAAGAGCATCTTGGTTCTATTTGGGATGGCAAGAATCATGTATGAGTGGATGTGCTCGTACAGGGCCATAGTGTAGGAGGATTCTGCAGTCGAACTTTCAGATCCTGTCTGCATGGGTGTCATGAAGTTTGTCATTTCTGACTTCAGTAGCATGAAGTTGGCTTTGGAGAAGTTTTTTAAGGAGGTTTCCTTACTGGGGGGTGGGGGTGGGATGTGGATGTCAAGAGTGATTTGCTTATGGTCAGACCTGACCAATGAGGGGGTGACCACTGGTGTGGAGCTTCTATTTCCCATGTTGGTAATCACCAGGTCTAGGATATTGGAGCCCCTGGTGGGACAATGGATTAGTTGATCCAGGGCATTGGAATTTATGAATTCTAAGAACTGTTGGGAAAAGGAGTTGGTACCTGAGTAGTTTTCCCAGTTAATGGCAGGGTAGTTGAAATCACCCAGTATTAGGGTGCTTGGTTGTATCTTAATATTTTCAAGTATGTTTAGAAAGGTGTAGTAAGAATATTGGGGCATAATGGGGGATCTGTAGCAAGCTACAGTTTGGATTGCAGTCTTACCTAGTGTTAGTTGCACCTGGAGAATTTCAGATGCATTGTGTTGGGCAACTAGCCTGGAGGTGTGAATATCCTTGGTGAATATGGACACTCCTCCACCTTTAGAGTTTCGGTCTTGGTTTTGTGGCCGAAAAGTGTGGTAAGAGTTGTAGCCTGATATTGCAGGGGTGCTCTCTGGAGCCTTGAACCAGGTCTCAGTTACTGCACAGATATCGATGTTCTCCATTTTTAGGAGTGCCTCAAGAGAGTGCATTTTGAGGTTTAGACTTCTAGCATTGAGTAGCATTACCTTCAGATTTTGCATGCTTGTATCTGTTACGGTGGTGGTTTTATCCTTTGAACCTTGCCTTAAAGGAGGCACTATAGGGGTGGCAAGAGCTTTAGCCAGTAACCTGAATCCCAGGGGTGAAAGGTGCAGACCATCTCTGGCAAAGCATTGTGGTTTGTCGATCATGTCTTCCCAGGCAGACAGATACTGGATCCCCTTTGAATGACACCAGAAGCTTAGCCAATTGTTGAAATCAATCTTTTTGTCCTTATACTGTGGTATCATTCTGAGCGAAGGCAGGATGCTAGTCAGGGCTAGGGTCATACCTGCCTGGGCCACATGATCCAAGAGCTCTTCCATGTCTCTTTTCATGTAGTCCATGGAGGTACATCTCAAGTTATTCACTCCAGCATGGACAATGACAGAGTCATATTTGTATTTGTTGTGGAGGGACTTGAGTGCATGCATTATGTGGCGGATCTTGGCACTCAACAGGCAGCTGACTGTAATTTTCTCCTTGCTCAGCCTGGTGAGTGAGACATCAGTATGCCTGACTATAGAGTCACATATGACTAAAGTGTTGGGTACATTGTCTTGCCTTAGGAGCTGCTGTTGGGTGCACACTGCTGTTGTGAACTATGTGTCACTTTGGTTGTGACTGGTGTTTGTAGTGTTTCAGCTTTGGAGGTCCTTGTTGCTTGGGCAGGTTAATGTTAAGGGCCTCCACATATGTGGGTTTAGTGTTGCTATGTGTGGGTGTTGATGATGTGGGTTTTGAAGGGCTATGGGCTGCTTGAGGTGTAGTGCAGGTGTTAACCTTCTCCTCTTGAAAGTGTAGCACAATCTTGGCTGGAGAGAGCTTTGCTTCCAGTTTGGCTATGTGCATCTTTCGCAGATTGTAGTGTTGGGTGGTAGGAGGAGAGGATTGTCTGTGTACATGAGGCAGTTGCCGCATTGCCCCAGTATGCCCAGATTCACCAGGTGGACAGGAGAAATCACTGGAAGAAATGTATAGTCATCCCCTTTGGAAAGAAAAACATGTACCCATGAACTACCACATAGGTGGCAGGACAGTAAACATCAAAAGTGTGATGAGAGACTAAGGGACACAAGTGGACAGTGGTCTCACTTTTGATAACCACATCACCGCAACAGTCAGGAAATCCTTCTATGTGGCATACCTCATCACTAAGGGCTTTTTATCCAGAAAAAAGGAGGTCATTGTCCCACTATACTCATCCCTCATTAGACCCATTATAGAGTATAATGCCCGATTTGGTATGTACCTCACAAGGCATCTGCAACAGCTGGAAAGGCCACAGAAATACCTTAGTAAAAGAATCACGGGCCTAAAGCAGATGCCATATGCTGACCATCTAAAAAAGCTCCAGCTATACTCTGTGGCATATCATCTACTCAGAGGCGATCTCTGCTTAGCATATAAGGCCATGTCAAACCCTAAGCTGTTGGATATGCTCCACTTAAAGAAATCCCAATCCCCCAGAGCCACACGCTTCAGGGATCTAAACCTTGTCATCACAATGAACAAAGCATCCTGGAGGGGTAGGTTCCTGACCCAGAGATTCCCCATACTCTGGAATAGACTGCTCATACATGTCAAGCAGAGCACCTCATTGTCCCTCTTCAAAAGGAACCTTGATGATTGGATCAGAGATAGGAAATTCACCCCGGGGATCATGTCAGTCGCTTTGCTAGACAGGGGCCCAGAGAAGTAAATATTGTGGGAAAACATTTCCAGGGAATTGTTATGGCTAGGCTTGCATAGGCCTTAGGGCCGATAGCCTAGTACCAACCTATGAACTTATGAACCTTGGACATGCCTGTTTAGGTACTTTTTTGTAAAGTATAAGAGCTGTTTTCCCTTACCTTTGCAAGGTACTTTGCAATTACAGGCTGTTTGGTGCCTACGATTAATTTTTCCTTATTGACAAGGAGAGTTGAGTGCTTGTATCAGTTTCAGGCTTCCTAGTGCTTTCCAGCAGATTCTAAAGCAAGTGCTAGTCACAGGGGTTCAGATTTTAGTGCTACTACTGAGAAACCAGCTAGTTCTAAGGGAAAATTTGAAGAGCAGACTTTCTGGCACCTGGAATAGTTTAATTGTAGCCTTGCAGTGCTGCATGATGCGAAAAATGTGCAAACACACAAGTTTTTAAGCCAGAAAGTTGAAAGGGATAGAAATCAGCCCAAAAGTCTAATAAAATTACAATTTCAGAGCTGGAAACCACTCCTCTGGCATTAGATAGGCAGTACAATGCTCACCACTCCCACTGGTAAGCAGTAGGACTTCCCTCTACCACAGCAAGGTCTGAATAGCTCTGAACACAGAAAATTAAGTCCTGAGACAAGCAAAGCCTGGGATATGGACTGGCTAGGAAAGGTGGGAAACTAGCAAACATGGAAGTATTTTTTTTTTGTTAAAACAGGCTAAACAATGCAATAATACAGTAAACAAACACAGAAAAGGCTAACACACGAGTGTGTAGTCCTAAACAGTAAATGCAATTAAAACTTTACAAAATTAGCAATTTAAAACTTTTTAAATGAAGCAAGGCAAGTGCACAACTGAAAAATGATTTAAGAGGCAGTAATACAGCAGAATACGTATCTAGTCTACATATACAGAGAGATCTATATATACAGAAAAGTAGCTAAAACACACAAACAATTCAGATGCAGTGCAACCTAGAGCACTTGAGTTGTAGCAATATTAAGGCAATTACAGTTATAATAAATGCTCTAAAATATACTCTATATTTCCAAAATGCTTGAGAAGCACAGTCAGAACACAAGGAGATTCAGGCATTTTTTTTTTTTGAAAGGGAAAAAGGAGAAACAGAAGGCTTTCTCAGATGTTATCTTGGTATTAGGTAGAATGAGCTAATGACATTAGACTGGAAGACTGGGAGGAGTATCCCAGATCAAATTTACAGTAGGGGCGGGCAACTGCAAAGCCACCAAGTTTAACAACAAGACACAAACAGGGAGGGAGAGTGGGAACCAATACTAAAGCTATTAATCTACACTCTTTAGACAGTAAACACTACAGAAAGCCACAAAATGAAAGTTTTTAAACAGATAAAGGAGCAACGATACTCAACAGAATGCTTTTAACTGCAAACAAATCAGTTACCCGTGCATATTAGTTAATAGCAATAAAATGCACTAAAAACTATGCAGCAGGCAATAATACAAGTTGATTGGAGTCATGTGACTCAAAGGAGCAGATGAGGACATTATTGGGAATGTTGACACTTTTTGTAGGTGTTACTTCATCCTATTTACCTGTCTGCCAATATTTGCTAATTTATTCCTGCAGTCTATGAATGTGAAAATTAGATCTAACTCTTCAGCTGTGTATGTTGGGAACCTGTATGAACCATTTTTTTGTTTGTATTTGCCAGTTTATATTTTAGTAACAAAGTTGATCCAAAAAATTATAAAGAAAGAAATTGGAGGCTATATTAGATTGCTTTGTTTTATAGTTATGGTTCTTAGATGTGATCTGCTTTTTCATTTCAAACTGCACTTTCTTTACAGATGAGGAACCTCTTGCAATTTAACAGTAATTTGAGCTTATATTAACAGACAACAATACTGTTTTTGACATAATCAAACAATATAAAGTTTTTCCTTTAATTATTTTTAGTGTAATTGTATCTGATTTTCCTTCAAGGAATACTGTTCAGATTTTTCTAGTAGATATTTGATTGATACACATTGTACTATGAGTGCTAGTATGCCATAAATAAATAAATGTACAAATAACTTAAATATTCAAGCAAAATGTATATAAATTAGACTAAGTAACACTTACATGGACACTTTAACAAATGGATAAATACTATACAAATCTTTCAAAAAGAGTTTCAATAAGCAGTTAAGAGGAATGAAAGGTTATCATGCCTACTGACCTATTTGCAAGGCTTTGGCTATATTGCAGGTGAATGTAGATTCTATAATTACTCAGGCACTAGAGTGACTGAAGGAAGAAGAAAGGAATGGGTGGCCTTTGCCAGCTTTACTTCCTTCCTTCCTTCCTTGGGGACAATGTGGAGTTTTCCTGTAGCTAGGCATCCTTTAGTAGAGAGTAGAGGGTGGTTCTACAGCTACAAATGTGGTATTTAGTTCCAGTATGGGGACAGGGATTTGGGGACTGGAGCAAATATGTCATGACTTTACATACTGGAACATATATGTAAAGTACACAAGCCATCACTGAGTACTCTGACACAGTTAATGATAGTTCATCCCCCTGTAGGTCTAAATCTGCCAAAATACTCTCTGTAACAATAACAAAATATTCCTTTCCCAGACACGTAGAGATAAAGAGTCAAATGAGGCAAAGAGATTAAAGTTCAACAGTAAAGGTATGGGCCAAAAAGTTAAAAAAAGCAAACACACACACACACACACACACACACACACACACACACACACACACACACACACACACACAAGGTTATATGTATGAGGAAAATTTTCATTTGCTTGGGCTGTAAATCCTGTTATTTCAGAGAATAAGTGGAGATAACATTTTTGGTGAGTTGAGTTATTTGTTATGAATATTTAAGAAATGGTTAGGATACTCAATCAAAAAGAAATTACAAAATCAGACTAGAAGCCAAAGCAGATCCAGTTGCAGGGAACATAAAAGATAACAGATTATGGTAGTCCCAGCACATGTGTAGGAAAGCAGAAGACAATATGGTGAAGAAGACTTTGGAAAGGAAGAAGACATCAAGAGAGAAGACCTGTGACAGTCAGGCAAGACTGTTGAGGAAGGTAGGACAGTGGCTCTAAATCAAGAATGACAATCCAAACCCAAGTAGAAAAAAGTAGGAAAAAGAAATTTGATGACTACAATGATGACAATTTAAGAATCTGTTAGGAATTGCAGCTATGTATGAAGATAAGTGTGACTGACTCATGCTACAAAACCCAAGCAAGCTTTCTAATATTAGAAATAATTAGTACAACAAGGGAGTTTTCACACCTTAGAATATTGGAAATCAAGTAGTCAGTATCCCAGGAAGAATTTCATACTGCCTCTAATAAAGAAATGGGACAACATAAATATAATTTAGGCTACAACTTGCAGGTATAAATGGAGGATAATGTAAACTAATTCAAATTAATTCTAGTACTGCAAGTTAGTGTTAAAAATGTGTGCACATTGTGGTGCGACATGCACACAGTAGTGCACTGTTTGTATTCAGTAAGTAGCTCTACACACCATGTAGAGCCGAGCACACAAGGTAAATATTGTGGTATGCTAATTACTACATAAGTAGCTGAATTGAAAAGAAATCCCAGTCCCTCCGAGCTACACACTCTAGGGACCTAAACCTTGTCACAACAATAAACAGGACTTGCTGGAGGGATAAATTCCTGTCCCAGAGACTTCCCATACTTTAGAACAAGCTACCCATCTATGTCAAGCAAAGTTCCTCATTAACACTCTTCAAGAAAAATCTTGATGAGTGGATAGGATATAGGAAATACACCCCGGGAATCACTTCTGTGGCTCTGCTCGACAGGGGCACAGGAAATTAACTTTCTTGGGTTTGGCGTAAGCCAAGGAACTTTGTAGGCTAGGCTTACTTAGGTCCTTGGGCCGATAGCCTAGTACCTACCTATGAACCTATGAATTGTATGCTAATCAACCAATCCAAAATGGAGGATCAGGCTATAAAACAACTGTGTTGACTCAATGCAGGTTCTGCCTGTGAATTTCAAAACCTATTGGAATACAGCCATGGAGACTACTCTACATGTAAACAATGTTAGGGGCTGTTGTTGGTCTTATACATGTGTATATGCAACAGGCCCAATGCTATGCTATTGCTGCTAATAGACCTCAGCCAAGAAGTAGAAGGGTGTTTAGATCCCCTTTAACTTTTCACAACCTGTATGAGTTGGAAATTGTAGAGTGTTACATGGTGGATAGAGAAACAATACAGGAGCTCTGCAACCTCTGTCATCCTCAACTGAGAGTAAGGGTAAACCAAGGGGAACCAATACCTGTGGAGACTAAGGTATTTGTAGCACTTACATTATTAGCTACAGGAACCTTCCAGAGACTAACAGGGGATATGCTGTGGGTGTCACTGGCATCAGCATCCAGGATTCTACCTCAATTCCTGAATGGTACTCTACAACATGCCACTGACTTCATACAATTTCTCCTATAGTTTCCCCTTACACCTCAGAACACAGCTACCACTATGCTGGACTTTTACCCTGTTGCACACTTCCCTGAAGTCTTAAGTGCCATAGACTGTATGCACATTGAAATCAAAGCACCACATGGGGAACAGGGAAGGGTATAATAAACAGAAAGGGCTTCCACTCCATTAACTGCCAGGTGGTATTTATCTCTAAGGGAATCATCCTGAATGGGTGTGCTGGAAGCCCAGGTAGTTACCACAATTCCAATATCTGACACAACTCTCAATTCTATCAGAGGTTTTCTAGATAGGATATCCCACAAGGTCATTTACGGGAGGATGCAGAATATACAATGGAACCAAAGCTGATAACGCCCATCAAAAATGCACACACACCTGCCAAAGAATGCTATAATGAAACAAATGCTCAGAAAAGAAATATCTTGGTGTGGGTGTTTGGGCTGCTCAAGTGATGGTTCTGGTGCCTAGGTATATCTGTGGGAGCCCTGCACTGTAATCTCTGTACTTGTTCTGAAATTTTCACCACCTGTGCCAGCCTTCATATTATCCTGAGAAAACATCTTCAGTGGAACACCAAGGGGAAGGGGCACACATCCCACCACCACTGGCAAGTTCACCACAGCCACATGCAGGTGAGGAGTCAGAGGGGGAACCACCAGACGCTGTGGATATAGGTAGATGTAAGTGTTTACAACACGCCTAACTCTGGCCAGGAGACAACTGATAGCAGGCATGCTTACCACCTAAGGGGGTAAAACATTCATAGTATGCACATACATACATACAGTAACATTGATGCCAGGCAATGCTCGCAACCTTCACTTACCCATGTAATGACTGTGTACTGGTAGTATCACACAGACTCAGCCCAAATTACAACTCTTGTAACTGCTGGACTTCCAAGGTAAGTGTTGAACCTGGAAGAGGAAAATAAATGTATAAGAACACAAATGAATGGTATATCCTTGCATACTGTTACTTGTCAATGTAACTAAGTAGAAGGCAGGTGATTTTTTACAGCAATGACATTAACATGTGCAGCACTGACTTATGTCAATAGATGTGCTCTCTATCAAGTAATAGACCTCATGCATCAAAGATTCACAGATTACAAAAACCTGTAAGAAAGTAGTCCAATTTTCAAAACAGCATCACAAACGCATATATACTAAGCACTCAGTCAGCTATGAACTCTGGCTATGAGACAAAAGATGTATGTATTCCTGAATTCAAAAGATAGAATCAAGGATGTGGTACAGTTATCATTATTTGCATAGGGTGTTTTTTTTTTTGGGGGGGGGGGCAGGAGGCCTAGGCTGACACAAAAGATAGTGAGTGCATGTGAGTATGTAAGAGAAATGAGCAGATATTTGTATAAAGTATCAAATGGCCAGTAAGACAGAATGAGCTATAAATCTCACAACTGGCCCATGTAACTGTTATGTGTGTGTGTCTGTATGGGTACTGAAGGTTAAATGTGTGTGTGAGTGTCTGCCAAAGTACAGACAAGCTCGGTGTGAGCCATACGTGGTAGAGGTGACAGTTTACCTTTGTCACCTCCGACTACGAGAACTGGCTCTGCCAGGAGTTGCACTTGAACATCCACGCCCATGGTCAGATATGCTGCTGCTGCAACCTGAATGTAACTGATATCTGCTGAATGAGCTCTCCTCATGAGCACCCCAAACACCATGACCCCAAAGTCTTACCATGTCTGGGTGTGGACACCTCAATCATTGATGGAGCAGTGGAAGTTGTGCCACTACAGGACCATGAACAGGCATGGCCATATTGGCTAATATCAAATGATGATGCTAACCTGCATCCACGTAAATGTTGTCCCTCTCCAAGCAGATATTCCATCACAGACACTGCCCATTCCATTGTGTCATTATTCTGATCCATTGAATCAGCCACACAGTGGAGGCAGTCATGCTGTCAGCCTATTCCACATCTGCCACCTTAAGCATGTCCTCAGAGTCCCTATTGGAATGTGCCTGTGCCTCCATGATGATTATTCCATGACCTTGCAGATAGGACTGGTGAGGTTTATGGTTCTATAGTTCCAAGAGTCAAGTTGATGGACCCCTTTTGTGCAAGGGAATTACTGTTGCTGTTCCTCACTCTGCTGGAATGAAGCCAGTGATCAGGGTGAGGTTAAAGACAATGTCAGATGGTTCCACTAGGTCTTGTTTTAGATTGTTTAGTAAGCAGCCTGGGATGTTACTTGGTCCCATAGAGGCCAGATTTTTGGCTTTGGAGAGTGCAGATATGACCTGCTGTTTGAAGATACTAGGTAAAGGACTGGTATGGGGTATGGCCGTTGGGGACAAGGGGGTGAAGTTTGTGCCAAATCTGTCAGCTAACAGGTTGACAATATCCTCAGATTCAATATGCAAGGTATTGTCCACTATAAGTTCAGCACATAGTTGGGCATTCCCTTTTTAGATTTTGAATGTAGCTAAAGAATGCCTTATGATTATCCTTAGCTAGGGATACTAATTTAGCTTCATAACTAGATTCTGAGGACTTAACAAGATATATGATTTGCTTGTTCAAGCTGTGGAGGGTATTCTTCTTCTGATGAGTAACTTCCCTCTTGTTGTTCTTAGACATCAATTTCTTCCTTTTGTTTTACAACCTATTTATACTTGAGGTCCACCACAGTGGACTGTTTTTTCTGGAGGACCTGGTTTTGATCCAGTTAGGTTCAGCTGAGTCTATACAGTTGTTTAGGTGGTTATACAGGGCATTTGCGTACTCCTCTGCATAGCAGTCATTTCTGGCTGTGTTAGTAGGAGGTTTGAAACTTTTTATTTCATCGCCTAGAAGACTTTACTTTTGCTTTGGAGAAATGTTTTAATTTTTTTACTCCTGTGGGGGTGTTAGTTGTGATCATTACTTCAAACAAGAAAGATTTATGGTCTGACCTTACCAAGTAGGGCAACACACAGGGGATAGTGCAGTGATCCCAAATGTTGGTGAGTACTAAGGCTAGGACATCTGAGCCCTTTGTTTGGCTGCAGGCTAACTGTTCCAAGGTATTTGTATTGACAAAGTCCAGGAACCTCAGGGCGAGCATGTTTGTGCTCAGGTATGTCACCCAGTTGATGGAAGGATAGTTGAAATTACCCACAACCTAAGTGTTTGGCTTTATAGTGAGTCACTCTAGTAAGCCCAAGTAGGTGGTGTTCTTCTCTTGGTTCATGGTGGGGTACCTGTAGCTAGCAAATTTGTGGTATGGTGACTTACCTGTAGTTAGTTGGACCTGGAATTGCTCAAGAGAATCATGGTGTTTAACCAAACTTGAGGTGTATTTGGCTTTATTGAAGATGGATACACCTCCAACTTTGGTTCCTTCACACTCATTTTGGGGTATGAATGTGTGGAAGACATTGTAGCCTTCTACAGCTAGGGTGCTGCCAGCAACCTTAAACCATGTCTCAGTTACTGTACAGATGTCAGCATCTTCCAAGATAAGGATTGATTCCAGGGAGAGCAGTTTACTGTTTAAGCTCCTAACATTAAGCAACATAACCTTGAGTTTATCTCGAGTGGATTTTTTTACGTTGGAAAAATTGTTGTTTTGACATTGCCTAAAAATGGCACCATGAGGGAAGCTAACACTTTTGCCAGTATCCAAAAGCCTAGAGGAGACAGGTGAAGACTATCTCTGGAAAAACTGTGCAGTCTGTCAACCATGTCTTCCTAGGCTGACAGACACTGGATCCCCTTGGACTGACACCAGAACTTAAACCAATTGTTGAAGTCAATCCATTTTTGTCTATATTGTGGCTTCATTCTGGGTGAAGGTAGAATGCTGTTTAAAGCTAGGGACATACCTGCCTGTAGCATGTAATCTGAGAGTTCAGTCATCTCTCTAATCATATAGTCCAAAGAGGTACATCTCAAGTCATTCATCCCAACATGTACTATGACAGAGTCATAGCGGTAATCATTGTTGAGTAACGTGAGTGCATGAGTGATTGGATGGATCCTGGCATCTAACAGGCAGCTGACTGTGACAGTCTCCTTTTCCAGCCTGATAAGGATATCTGTGTGTCTCACTATGGAGTCAGCTATGACCAGGACATTTGGTTTTGAGGTGCTTTGCCTTACAAGCTTATTTGCTGAGACACTGGTGTGTTTGTTATTATGTGTGGTGGATTCTATTTGCTTTGCAGTATGTGCAAGTGTTTTGTGCTTGGGATGTCTCTGATATTGTGGTAGGCTTCTATTGACTACCTCCATGTATGTGGGTTTATGTGTTGTGACCTTGTTTTGTGTGAGAGGTGATGTGTGTTTGCTGACAACCTGTTTGATGGCCAGTTTGCTCTTACATGAGAGAACTGATTCCAAATTCATAGTTTAATTACATCTCTCACATATTGTATTTGTTTGTTTTAGGAGTATGTGGTTGTCAGTATGCATAAGGCAATTACTACATTGCTTCAGGATGCCCATGTCATTCGAGCTGGCTGGAGAAATGGTTTGAAACTGACTGTCCACTATGACAGATTTTTACCTTAACTACTATTGGGGAGTGGGCTAGTTTGACCAGATTTTGCTCTAGGATTAACAAAGGGGCTACTTCTATTGAAGGCTAGGGGTAAAAACAATGGCAACACTTCTCAGTGTGCAACTGAGTTTCCTGCAATGCAGCAGAGAAGTTTGGGAGGATTCACTAACAGATGTCTAGGAGAAAATATTTCAAGGTGTTTACATATATATATAGGGGACTACTGAACCCTGTTAAGTGAAGTTCAGCTATGCACTAATGCAAGGTATAAAATGCTGGTGAAATTAAACACTTTTAAACCAAATGTTCAGAAGAAAAGCACACAATGAGCTTTCCCCCAGTAATCTCCAACTGAGATGAGGCTCACACTTCACACTTTTGCCACAAGGGTGGAGGCAGGACCCTCCTATTGTAAGATGGCTGCAATAGTGCTCAATTGTAACAATACAGTCTAGAATCAGCAGAATTGAAATCTAGTCTGTGCTATGTACTAGCTACTTAAAGCTACAGAACAGCCTTTTAAAGTGCAGAAAAATACAGTAAAAATCCTAAAAATGAAGCAGCAGAATGATAAAATACAGTCAGCAAAGTGCAATGGAAACTCACAAGGTATTTTTTTTTTACTTTAGCAGTGGATGCTTTGGATTTCAGCAGAATCTCTCCAGACCTCTGGCAAAAGTTTCCAAATGCTTAGCAGCTCCAGTTAGAAGACCTGCATGGGTACTGCCCTCTGCACAAACCAGCAGCTCTTTGAGCAGCCCTGAACAGTAGGAGACTATGGAGGATTTTACACTGGAGAGGTTTGCTTATATACAAGGCAAGAGGAACCACTTTTGCTCAATGTACAATACCAGCAGGATGAAAGACTTTTAAACGCATTAGTCCCTCAGGCCAATCAGATAAAAAACTCAAACTTTAACCCAGCAGTTTCCCAATTGGATGAGTTGAACTGAGCTCTGCTTCTGCCAGAATGCAAAATACTCCTCCTAATGTAATGCAGCACACCTGCAGATGTAGCTGAAGATATATAGGTTCCTTCCTACCTGACTCTGGTGACACCCCTATTAGGCCCAACACACCAAGGTGGAAAGAGGGACAGATTTTATTCTAGGTGACACATCTAGTTTAAAAAGGCAATAGTACAACCATAAACAAATTATTTCAGCAGTGCACCAGTTAGCAATAAGGCAAGGTGAGAATATGCATGCAATGAAAACATACATTCACCCTCTTCCCCAGAACTCAACAGAAGAAGGTCTTGACATTCAAACATGCACAAAGAAGCCAATATCAATAAGCAGTAAAGCTTTATAATGCAGCAATACAAACATGGGAAAAATGCAATATCATTAAGCAATAAAAGAGTTATAATATAACAATACAAATATGAGAAAATGCAATGTCATTGAGCAGCAAAATTCTTGAAGGCAGCAGTACTAACACGAGCAAAATGCAAAGTCATTGAACAATGAGGATTTATAATGCACCAATACAAATATGAGAAAATGCAATGTAATTCAGCAGTACTAACACCCTCTACCCCTTTGATCAACTCTAAACAGACCAACTATGAAACACTCTGTTATACCTTGTTCACTGGCCAGTGACTACTTACAGTCTTGCTGCTGGCATGATGGTGCCCAAGTTAGAGCTCATATGGATCCAGTTATTTGTAATCCACAAGGCATTAAAAGGGGGGGGGGCAGAATCTTATACAAATATAAAATGATGGCCAGAACCTCTCACCGCTCCATCAAGAATATCCTAATGACCAGGCACCATGGTTCCTCTGATGAAAAAAGTAGAAAATCACCTACCAGAACTCTGGTAATCATCAATGGCTTCTCGGTATTAGGCCCAAGGGAACTCATTTTCTTGCTGAATCATAGCAGGCATGGAACTACTGGTTTCAGACTTCCCTCCTGATTCCACAAAATACCATATCCAGGATTTCAGCAAGAGACAGACACAATCTGCTACTTCACTTCCCTGTCCCAAAACACTAGAAAAGAAAATCCAGTCATGCTGCAAGGACCTTTTTCCCTTCAGTTCCGTGTTTCAGTCTTCCCTCCTTCAGCTAATGTTCCTGAAACTTCTTTCACTTTTGAAATTGTCTTTTATATTCCTAAAAAGGTGCTCCACCTTGTGGTGAAATGGAAAACTACAGTCTATTACTTCTACACGAAATACAGTGGGAGCTACAGTAAAATCAATTGCTTTTGAGCTCAAGTGCAGTAACAAATGCTTTACAGAATTCCTGCAGTATCAGGAATCATTGGAAATAAGTTCACTAACCAACAGAAATGTTCAACAAAACACAGAAACAAGTGCACAACATAAGCAAATACTTTGGCAGATATAGGAGAACTTTAGCAAACTCAGAACAGCTTTTTCAATACCAGAGGATGTTAGGGAATGTGAGAATACTGTTAAAACAACCTAAGAGCAGTACAGTAACAAACAGATGGTCTTTCTTTAATAAGTGCAGGCTGAAAAACAGGTACATTTAACCAAATAATTAAATGCAGCACAGAAGTGTTAAATAGTACTGAGACAGTAAGAACAACTGCACAAAAATAAGTATATCACATTTTTAGGTCCAGGTGGTTTTAGAAGCCATCCATGTCTTGTAGTCACAGGAGTCCAGGCACAGGGGAAACTCTGAATAAATGAGCTAGGGAGGATGATCTTGAAAGAAGTTAAGCAAAAGATAAGGACACAATCACCACAATTCCAATAACACAGGGTAACACAGGGAGATAGAATTTGTGCCTATATGTCCATTTGCAATATGAAATTTGGCCGACACGTCCACCCAAAGCCCACATTTAATGAACAAAAATGTGTTGTTAACTGTATCAATTTATCAATAGGTTCCACCAAAAAGAAATTAAACAATATGAACTATTACTGTCAATATTTTACTATATAAGAAAATATTATAAATTGACATATGCAAGCTTACCTGGAAGCCCCTCCTAGCACATACTTATCCTCTCTGAAACATCATCACCACTATCAATCACATGTTCTTGTGTAGTTTTCATTGAGCTGTCTGGATCTGTGACAGTGGACAGGAACACTTCAATTGGTGTTGGGGTGTCTTGGTAGCAGCACCCCCCTGTAGCCAGCTTATCAAGGGCAACTGCAGCTGTTCTCCTCCAGGCTGATAAAATCATATCAGTGGCCCTATAATGCACCTGTTCATAAGTCCTGCTGTACCCCCTGTGACATTTATGTCATTGACTATCTGGTTCCAAATCTGCATTCTGTCAGACATATCCCCACATCCTCTCTCAATCAGAAAGGCACAGTGGCATCTAAATGCTTGCTCAATTACATCATTTTCTGAGTCAATGAAAGGGGATTTACATGGATTGGTACACTTAAAGTCCTGCTTATAGACATGTATATATTTTCATTATTAACCACTGGGGACTCACAGTTCAGGTATTAACATTTAAGGTTTTGTGGTTGTACCATATTACACTCACACACAGACCAATGTTTAATCCAAAACTATGAATAATAATGAATGGAGTAATGTATTGTTTACCACAGAAAGAAATGGATGACTACACATTTTCTAGAGCTTCTTCTTCTTTCGACTTTTCCCAGTTATGGGTTGCCACAGCGGATCATCTGTCCGCTCATGATTGGCAGTGGAGTTTTACAGTGTCGAGTTGACAGCCTGGTGCCCAACTTTCCACAGAAGGCACACACATGCAGACACTCACACCTAGGCCAATTTAGAGTATCCAATCCACCTACTGCATGTATTTGGGATGTGGGAAGAAACCGGAGCACCCGGAGGAAACCCATGCGACCACAGGGAGGACATGCAGACTCCACACAGAAGGCACCCCAGCCAAAAATCGAACCGGAAAACCTCTTGCTGTGAGGCGGCAATACTAACCATTGCACCACCATGGCAGCCCAGTACACAATTTCTACAGCAATCCCCTTGAAACACAACTTTTGCTGTAGCAACATACAACTGATATTTGGCTTTCCCACCCCCAAAACAGGCAAGTGACAGTTTGTACCAAGCAACAAATAACACATCAGTCAATTGTTATAAATGCTTTAAAAAAAAACTATCACATAATGTGTACACATTTACAACAGCTAAGTTAATTTTACACAAGTGCTAGTCACCTTTTTCCTGTGCCCAGCACTCCCCTAGAGGTGTCTATGAGCTATCTTAGAAGCCGAGCAGCACTGTGCTATTGATAATATAGGACATTACATTTCACTGAAATAACACAGAAGAGTTAAGATAACTAGTTGTAACAATAACATCTGTGATGCAAGTTAATAAGGTTATCTGAGAAAGTAAAATAGCTGACAAGAATGCCCATACCAACAGTGAACTTATAAGAAGTGCATACAGATAAATACAGATCCATTTTGTAATGTGTATATGTGTATATATATATATATATATATATATATATATATATATATATATATATATAAATATATAAAATATATTTTCCTTGTAATGTGAACAAATCTAGCATGTACTTTTTCAAATACAATCATACTTTAACAAAATCAGAATTCTTCTTCATTTGTTTCCACGTGCACAGTTCTTCTCACCTTTAAGTTCCATAGCTATATGGTTACTTTTATAGTGTAGATTCATGCCCTGAGCACAGTGAAGATGCAAATAACGTGTGAACTCATTAGAATTGCTGAATACCAAATTTCTGGCTTTGTGTAACAGGTGTATGCATAGTGTCGACACTAATTCAGTGTTATTTCCTAATGGATTGCAAATGTGATTGATTACTGGTAGGGAGAAGGAAGACACCACAGCAATTCAGACTCCCTTACCTGCAGTGGGTATGTCATCCAGGATACACTTACAAAGTGTAGAAGTAATTGTAGCAAGCTTTTAAATGGAAGTGATCACACATTTATCAGTTTTTGTTCAGTAATAGCCAAACTCAACTGAATTTGTTGAAAACTGTATATTACTGTCATGTGATATTCTCATACATTTTAAGGATAATAATACAAAATGCCCTACAGACTGCATTTCTGAGAGTACAGCACAAATAAAAGAAAAATGTACACAATACATAGAGAAGACAGAGCTGTATTTGCACAAACAATACTTATAAATGGTTGTATGATTAGTCATTGCACAAAATATGTAACATATGTACAAAAAACTGAGAGTGTACAAGTATAGCTTGTTAATACAGTGTTAGAAATGGGATTTGCTTGTATGCAAAATTATTTGCATTCCTGCTATAAAACTGTTTTTGTGGCAAAGAGAGAGAAGACACCCTTACTGTGTTTTGTAGGTTCATTAGTCTAAGTTCAAATCCAGATTTGTGTAAAAATCTCTAATGTGTGTTAAAATATATTTTGTATTTTTTATTATTTATTTTTTTACTTTTTTAATACTGTGCTGCTCACCACTGTGCAAATATGGTGTAATGGCCCAAACAACAAGCAGACATTGTCCATTTCAAAACAGCCAGCAAGCTTCCACAATACCTGCAGAGAATAGGCACACTTGTCAATTTCAAAAAGGATACATGTTTTATCTTTTGCCTACCATTGTGTAAACCCACTAATGGCATTATGTGACAGTCCACACCACCTGCAGATCCAGAACACCTGAGAACACCCAAGAAACACTTGTCAATTTCAAAATGGATACAGTCTATCATATGTTGTTTGCCACCACACAAACATGCTAAGCGGCCTTGTGTAGTGGTCAGCACCCATACATAGTGATGAATGTGAAAATATTCAGTTGTTGCCTAGTTGTTCCATTATCAACAGATGTAAGTTAAGGGCTACAATACAGGTGAGTCTGGGTTCTAATACAGCAAAGTCCAGAGTTTCGTTACTACTATTCCACTTTACTTTATATAAAACTTAACATTAGGAAAACTAATTGCACATAGAAATAACTATCTTTAGCAGGTGCCTTAAGCATACACAGGATATCATATATATATATATATATATATATATATATATATATATATATATATATATATATATATATATATATATATATATATATATATATATGTGTGTGTGTGTGTAACTGTATGCATCAGTAAAATTATAGTTCTACAATTAAACATTTATTTTCTTAACTTTCATGTCACACACATAAATGGTTAAACACTCAGCTCTTTAATGTACATGTATAACTAATGAGCAGGTTTGACCACCATGGTCTCTGCTGCAATGAGCAGTCTGCACAGTAATGAATGTAAAAATACATTTGCACCTCAACCTTTCTTGTGGCAACTAGATAACGTTAATGCTTGCAATGCATGTGAGCTAGGGTTTGAATCTAGCACATTTCCAGTTTTAGAGTTCCGCTGTGGCGATCCCTAACCGGTAAAAGCCGAAAGACACAACATTAATACTTGACCCTCTATTTAAAAAAATAAATAAATAAAATAAAATAAAGAGCAATGTAAACAATTATGAATAGCAATAACTATGTATAGCCATGAATAGCCATGAAGCTCATATGAATTATATGTCTGATTGAAGGTATACTTACAATTGTACTTATATAATTAGACATATCGTCTCTGGCCTGGGAAGAACTTTATACTTCAGTGGAATAGTCAGGAACTATTCTAAGGCTAACCTCCTGTTAATAAGTGATAACCTGGCAAAATGTCAAGCTCCTGTATATCCTGAGAATACTTCTGCCTGTGCAGAACTGTTCACAGAAACCCTGTACAAGCATGTTAATAACTGCATAGCAGCAGCTGTACCCACCAACAGAAAGTACCAAACTATCTCCAAAAACAAGCCACCCTGGTGGAATCACAAAATCAATCGGATGTATAACAGGAGGAAGAAAATCATGGCAAAAATTAGGAGGTGCAGCACCTAGAAAGATAAAAGCACTCTCATCAAACTAAACAAACAACTTAGGGGGCAAATAAAGCCTACCAAAGCCAAATTTGAAGTAAGTTTGGCCACCCAGGCCAAGGACAACCACAAAGCATTTTTAACTATGTCTGCAACCTGAAAGGCAATGCACAATTGTGTGCAGAGCTCATTGTAAATGGAGCCATCTGTACTCAGCCAGAAGATATAGCAAGCCTCCTGGCTAATAAACTCAGCTCCAAATTTACTAATCTCTCCCCCTCAACCTTCCCTCATGAAATATTATCAAATATAACTCCCCCTACTATCACTATGGAACAGGTCCTTAATGATTTTTTTAAGACCATGAACACTGCATCAATGGGCCCAGATAATATCCCAGGAAGCCTTCTAAATAGCATGAAACATTACCTATCAAGGACTCTGGAATTACTAGTTAACTGTATCCTCCAAACAGGCTTTATGCCTCATGAATAAAGAAAGGCAACAGTCATCCCTCTGCACAAAGTGGGCCATCTACCACCCTTGAAACTACAGACCTGTAAATATCACTAGTCTTATATGTAAAGCCATGTGAATAATTTTCAGGGAGATGATCAATAGAGATATAGTAAACTTCCAGACACTGGACCCAACCCAGTTTGGTTTCATCAAGGGCAAATCATGCCTACTCAACCTGGTGCACTTCTTTCAGAAGGTCACCAAAGCAATGGATGAGGGAAAAATCATTCAGACTGCCTACCTTGACCTGGCCAAGGCATTTGACATAATACCCTACTTGGGCACTTTTTACAAACTCAAGAAGTTAGGTACAAACCCATATGTCACCTGGTAGACAGCCAACATGCTCACAGACAAGACCCAGGAAGTTAGAATTGGAGAGTCTACCTCTACAAAGTGGCCAGTCACAAATGGAGTCCCTCAGGGATCAGTCCTTGGACCACATTGTTTTGGCATTTACTTCTCAGAAGTCAAGGCTAATGTCAGTGGTCTCTGGCTGACTAAATTTGCAGATGATTGCAAATTAGGAGCTGTCATTGAATCTCACACTGACACAAATGTTCTCTAGGAGGGGCTGGCACAGACAAATAACTGGTGTCAGAGCCATGGACTAAAACTAAATGGCAAGAAATGCACAATAGTATCCTTTGGGAAGTCATCCATCTCTGGTAACTATCATATTGACAACACACCCCTTAGAGTTGACCCAGTATTCAGGGACTTAGGGACACACATAGTAATCTAGCCTTTGATCATCACATGTCTACAGTGGTGAGGAAATCAATCTATGTTGCGCAAGCTATAAACAAAGGTATGGCATCTAAGTTCAAGGAAGTCATTGTTCCACTGCATTTGGCATTCATCAGACCTATAGGCTGCCTCAAGGCCCTATCCCTGTAGTCTGTCTCCTACAGGCTTTTGAGGGGAAATCTATGCCTGGCATACAGGGCATTGTCAGACCCCACTCTGATGGACGTCCTGCAATATCCACAAAATCAACAGTACTAGAATTGCCAGTTCTAAAGACTTAAGCCTTGCCTGTGATATAAATAGGACCTGCTGGAGAGATAGGTATATTTCCGAGATACTATCCCAACTATGGAACAGGCTCCCCATCCATTTGAAGCAGAGTTCCTCCCTAACCCAATTCAAGTGCAATTTGGACAATTGGATGGGAAACTGGAAACTCATCCATGATGTGGTGCCTATGTCTCTAATGCAAACAGGTAACCTGAAAATTGTTCATCTCCTAGGCCCATGCCTACACTTATTAAGTGTATCAGAACTTGTTGGACATTTAGAATGCATGGCTAGGCTTAAAAAGGACCTTGTGGTTGTTAGCCTAATAAACACCTATGAACCTTTGAACCTATATGCACATGAATTTATAAACCAGGACTTTGTCAGGTCACACACATATGTGATTAACCCCTTATTCTCTCATGTGTATATATAAATAATGAGTATATCAGACAAGCACTTCTTCTGCGGCAAAGATGGAAAACAGCTATGTAGAAAGACATGTTTTGTCTATTTTACAGGTCTATATTAGATCAGCAAATGCTTAAAAAATTGAACGCTGATTAATCGACCTTATGTAAGTGAAAGCTTACAATGTCTAACTGTCCTAGGGAAAAAAATTGCTGATCCAAAACACATACACACAACACAAGCACACCAAACAGAAATCCACACACATACACCTAAAATCTGACACCTAACCCTACACTAAACTATGCACACACCACTAACTATCCACTTACCTTAACCCAAACCCTAACCCTAAGGTCCGTCACTATCGCACACTCACCTCACCTGCTCCCTAACCCAAACTCACTTAAATCCACCCTAACCCTCATGTCCACATAATTGCACACATACCTAACCCGAGCCCTAACCCTAACTCACCTAACCCACCCTAACACTAACATCCACACAATCGCACACTTACCTGAATCTGACCCATAACGTTCCACCACAGTACTGAAAATACCAAAGCAACAGAAATGGACAACCAAATTCTTTCCATAGGAAAAAAATCGAGTTTCTGTTGCTTCGATATTTCTAACTTTCACTAAATTAAGGTTGGTTAATCAGCGTTCACTTGTTTAAGTGTTCGCTGATCTAATATAGACCATATTTTACATAGGTTTGAATCCCCCATTGTACAAATTACTTTTATCAGTGTATAAAGACAGCAAAAAATGTGTCCGGCTATAGTATTTATATCTCTAATACACATCTGCAAAGTTAAATAAACTAACAGTTACAGCAGCATCCAAACCAAAAACTAATGCCAACTGTCACATTACCCTTCCTAATTCATAAACTGCCTTCCTCTGTGTTTGGCACTGTAGCTTACCACAAAGTACTGTGCAAACATGAGTGGCATGGTTGTTCAGGTTTGCACACTATTAGTAAAATGTGATATTTTAAACTGGCAGAAAAACACTCTAACTGTTACTATTTTACCTGTACAGACATAGCAGGAACTAGAAGGCAAGGTGCCCAATTTAGGATTCAAAGATGGAGTGTAGAGGAGTCCTAAATATTCACTGGACTCCTTGTAAAGCCCCACAGCTGCAGGCTACTACAGGGGGAACTATACTTGGTCTCAATACAAATCAGAGGTTTGAAATAGTTTGGCCAAGGCTGCCTGTATTGTGACTGGCATTCCATGCACTGGAGAGCAAGGCAGGCATCACTAGAGTGACCTGAAAATGTGCAAGCAGGAACAAGTCAACCAGTGGTTGGATCAGTTTAAGACTGCTGACATCCCACAGTTGTGCAAATATAGAGATAAATATACTTTAAATTAGATAGTAAGTTGGATATAGCCAAAACTGGTATGCATAATGCTCTTCTATTTTCCCTTCCATTTTCTATTGCAGCTGCCATGAAGATAACAGTGAACAGAGCTGCAAATGCTGAGTGTTTATAAAGACTAAGAGAAGGAAGGGATATGCATGCAACACAAAAGAATATTACTTTATCTAAAAGAGTTCTCTTGTATACATTATTAGCAAATTAAGCATGCATATCTTAACTCTAAAATCAAGCATACATGCTTCAGTCTGCAACTCAAGCCATTGTAGGAGTCAATTGTAATAGTGTGTTTAGATGTTGTGGGTTCATATCCCAGAGGTAATAAATATGCAGTAAAGTAATTTAAACATCGTATATAATAATTTCAGCAAAATTGGTTTACATGCCATACTGTTAACTTAATCTGTATTATTTGATACAGCATATGTGCAATGTATGCATATTGTAAGGCTTACTTGGAACAATCACCAGCCATAGTTTGTAGTTCTTAAAAAGTATACTTAATGTAAAAGTAAAATATTTTTTATTTATATCTTACTAATTTATTGTGTGTCACATATGATGGTACTAATTATCTTCTTTTTTTTCTTACCCCACCCCTTATCTGTCTTTTTTTATTTTAATATGAGTGGTCACATTGTTCTGATATCATAATTTCTGAAAAAAATCACAAAATGGTTTACAGCACGGGGAGGTAGGCCAACCACTGTGGCTCAGCCTGCCACCCCACTTCCAAAGGCTGCTGCACCCACACCCAGCATATCTGGGACCCAAACTGGCAGTAATACCTCTACAGCCCCTGCACTACTTGGGACCTACACATCAGGTAACATTACCCCAGCAGCTGGTGCAGTTTTATCCTCTGGGGGTATTGTCAGATGTGATGATTTTGACATCCACCAGGAGATGCCAGGCATGGTGTGAGAGGTTGAAGCACTCCAACAGCAAGCTGAGGAGAGGGGACAGTGAAAACAGTACTTAAGGTGAGGTCTAGATTCTCACTGTCCCCATATTGGATGAGTATGGTCCATCCGATATCCTCTCCCTATCCCCAATCATGGTGTCTCCCAACCTGTTGTGTCATTCACCATCCCTGTCTCTTATCTTGTTTGTACTGTTTGTCTGCATCCATTTCTATACCTACCTGACTTACCTGACTTTGACATACCTATATACCTTACCAGATGTTCCTCTCTTACTGAAATAAAAACAACAAAATGTGCGACTGTCCCACAAAAAATATTGTCCCATACATAACTCTCCACTTCGCACATGAGTCTTATCAATACACTTAATTGAATACAATTGGCTATACAACATGATTGTGCTGTTGTCACCCATTTTTGTTGAGGTATCCAGTATTCTATCCATGTTCATTTTAAACTGTTGAAGAAGTGGATAGCTATGTTTCTTTCCTAATTCCCTCCTGCACATTCCTATATTGCTTTCCCTTTGTTCTTTCCAATGCTTGCTTCACATTTCACCACTTTCATATCTACCCTATTTTCACAACTTTAATCTGCTCAAAAAATAGAATCACACACCACACACATAAATAGTAAATCTCTGCTGAAGCCCTTTACTTTTTGTCCTCTGTTTGCACATTGTCTGGCAATGCACACCAGTGCTTAGTGATGGCGAATGGCTCTTTACGTCCTCTAGCATGGTGCAGTTACCTCTGCCCAATGCTGCTTAACCTCACTGCACTACTGATGCACACAGTTAAAGTAGAATAAAGGCATGCATATTTAAATGTCATAGAAAATACTTATTTAGCCTGATGACTGTATAAATATGTAACACCATATGTGTACTGTTGACATAAGTTATTGGAGTGCTGTTTGTTTTAAACAGTACTTCACTGTTGGCATTCCCTCTCACATTTCCAGTATTTATAACATGTAATTATTTAATTATATCATGAATACGTATGTAAAAAATTAGACAAAGCTGGATTCGAACCCTGTATCCCCTGTGCTCAAAATAAGAACTCACTGCTATTACAACTGCTGCCAAAGAGTCCGTTAGGGAGTGAATGTTTTTCTTCCACTCAGTACTGTCCAAAGTGCTGACTATTATGTCTCTCTGCTTTTGTGTTTGTGCTGAGGAAAGCAAACCAATAGAACTCTAATATTTTTTTCAGTGAAGAAGCGACCCACTTTTGTTCATTGCTTAACTACACACAAATGGGGAAAGCAGTATAAATACTTTTTTAAGGTTATACAATTTATTACACAACATTTCTGATATGAACTACTTATGAACACCATAGTAGCTGTTAGCTGTGTCTACTCAAGTTCAAATTGGATTCCTTAAGTGTGTATCTCACATGAGCAAACACTTTGCCATCAATAGCACAAACTGTCTGCTCAGTGGTGCAGGATGGAATGTGCTTATCAGCATGTATTAGCTATGTTTACTGCCCAATTAGTGTTCATCCCATTAAAATTCATGTAAAAACACAACCAAAGGGAAGACACTTTTTAATAATGGAACAAATATTTACAATTTTTATCATGTGTTAACTGCATCCATGCACTTGGAGCTTGGTATGTCATTACTATTTCCCAAATGCCAACTACAATACAGAAATAAATAGCAAAACTGCATTGTTACATACTATGCACATCTTTATAATGACAATAGACATTCAGATTGTCTTATACATGTACTAATGTGGATAGCAATTTTTCACAAATATGAACACAAGTACCTACACAGTTGTGATCACAAAAAATGTGTGTCTGTATCTGACAATAAGTGTCTAATATACACACCATACTGGGAAACAGCTGCATATGTCTCATTTATGATGCATGCATTCCTGACAGCTTTTTCCATCCAGTTTGACAAGCTGTCTCTTAAAGTATACCTGCACATTGAAAACACAATAGGAAATAGTATATCCACAGTTTGCACATCACTTTCATAACAGGATATGTTACCCAGATCATATAATGATGATGGCATCATCTATAAAGACCACTATGACAAGGCAAAAATAGACTTCAGGGGTGTTGCAGTTATTAACTACTGTGTTTTTCAGATGAGAACAAATTGCTCACATATATGTGTGTTAGATTTGCTTATGTGTGTGTGTCTCTATGTATGTGTAAGTGTATGTGCATACTCAGATGGGCATCAGTCTGTATCCTACTATCATCAATCTGGTCCCATGCAGAACTAAATATCTTGACAGTTGTACATGGATAACCAGTCATCTCATGCAGGGCTCACATCTTCTTTCAAACATCCAATGAGGATGTTATTCACTAGAAATTGTACAGCAGCATTGTAAAAGTCAGAGTTGTGCCTGCATTAAGCACTGAATTCTCTAGCTGTTGTACCTAGTTAGTTAGTGGGCCTAATCTCATTGCAGTCAACTGGTTTGTGTGTGTGTGTGTGTGTGTGTGTGTGTGTGTGTGTGTGTGTGTGTGTGTGTGTGTGTGTGTGTGTGTGTGTGTGTGTGTGTGTATGTGCATCTAGTCAGAAAAGCTTATGTGTGTATCCTAATGTCAGCATTCCAGTCTCCTGGTGTACAAATATTTTGACAGTTGTTGGCTACCCATCCATTTCCTACAGGCCTTCCAACATCATCTCTCTAACATGCAATGATGATGTCATCCACTATAAATTTCCCGGCAACATTTTAAAAGTCAGACTTGTGCTATAGCATTAGCATTAGATACTGCATTATCTAGCTGATGTACATAGATTGGGGGTTCTAATCTCACTGTAGTCAACTGGTGTGTGTACTTCTCGCCAGGAAAGTGTAAGTGTGTATTCTAATGACAGCACTCTAGTCCTATGGAGTAGAAATATTTTGACAGTCGTACATGGCTACTCATCCATTTCATACAGGCCTCCCAACATCATCTCTCAAACATTCAGTGATGATGTCACATACTGTAAATTGTTCAGCAGCAGTGTTAAAGTTAGACTCATGCCATGGAGCGTGCATTAAGTACTGAGTTCTCTAGCTGATGTATATAGTTTTGTAGGGGTTTTAATGTCACTGCAGTCAAATGGTGTGTTTTTCTAGTCTGAAAAGCTTATTTGTGTGTCCAAATGTCAGTAATCTAGTCCCACGGAGTACAGATATTTTGGCAGTCGTGAATGGCTACCCATCCATTTCCTACAGGCCTCCCAACATCATCTCTCAAACATGCAGTAATGATGTTGTTCATAATAAATTGTCCAGCAGCATTGTAAAAGTCAGACTTGTGCCATGGTGCTTGTGTTATGTACTGAGCTCTCTAGCTGTTGTATATAGTTAGGTAGGAGTTGTAATCTCAATGCGACCAACTAGTGTGCATGTGTGTGTGTTCAATTGGCTCACATTCAAGAATTCAAGAGACCATTTTAGAACAGCATGTGAGATATTCCTACTATCATCTTCTCACCAGATACTGCTGATGTCATTAACTATAAAGTGTTGTCTGAGACTCTAAAAGCAAGACTTGTGCTTTGGTGCTTGCATTAAGTAATGTGCTCTGTAGATAGTCAGGTAGGGGTTCTACTCTCTCCCAGCTCAACTAGTTTGTGTGTGCATTCAGCAAGCAGTATGATGACAATTTTAGAAGGAAATGAGACTCCACAGCTATGTCAGACACTCCTCTGAGCATCTTCTTGTAACCTGCACTGATGATGTCATCCTGTATAATGCACTCTGACAGCATTCAAGATGAATCTGTGCTGTGGCAGTAAGATTAAATACTGTGTTTTCAAGCTATTTTACTTAGATAGATCAGGGTTCTAATCTGACAGCAGGTAAATTTCATGTGTATGCATCCAAATATTACTCATAAGAAAATTTTACGCAGAGATCTGACTTCACGTCCATGTCAGACACTCCTCCCAACATCTTCTTCTTAGCATACAATAATGCTATTAAACTCTATAAAGAGCAAAGCGACAGTTTTAAAGTCAGACATATGTGGTGGTGCTAGTGTTACATTGCATGTCATTCATCTTCTATAATTACACAGGTGTAATTTTCAAATGAGGCCCAGTTTACAGCTGTGTGTGTGGTTGGTGGTAAATTGCTCTTCATTGCATTACCACTTAGGAGAAACTTTAATGTAGCCCCATGCATCTACCATCCTTCTTTTCAGCTTCCACATGACATCCTTTCTGTAGAGGAGTGGAGGATGTCCTCATGTTAAATATGCATGCACACATCATGAAGCAGAGTCCTTCCATGAGTCTCTGCAAGCTATCTACAGACCACTGCATGTGTGATTGCTAATTCTGTCATTAGGTGGTGCACATGTCCCATATGGACAGCGGCAGTATGTAATTCAATCCAACAAATATACACATACACACAGTAGTCTTACTCTCTTCCATCATATGAATATTGGGAGTTTGTATAAAATTATATAATAATATTTAGGATCTTGTGTGATGCTGGTCATTAGTATAATAATGTCATATGACCATATGAGCATTTGACATGCTAATGTTGCCGTCATTGACATATGCCATGTTGAGGTGTGGATGTACAGTATGGCTACAAGAAGGTATTTACAATCTGTGATGTGAGCTAATGTATTGATGGCCTCTATTGCCATTCCTTTACATGCTCCTTCTATAACATCTTTAGTAATATGCCTCCTGAGAACTGTTGACATGTTATTATAAAATTTGATGTATATTACTGGCTTATTAGGACATGTGTTGTAGTGGAGCAAATAACATTGTACACAGTTCTCATTCCACCATCACAATGACACTTGCAATATGGCACAGGTGTGCATGTGTCTACCTACCATCATTCAATGCTCTGTGACACACATCAATATAAAGTCATACTGATTACATGGGCACATAACTCGTGTTTCATCCTTGTAAGTAATGCTGTGATATACACAAAAATATCACTTGTCTTGATTCATTTGCAACCTTGTGGGATTCATTATATGTGCAGTTGTGTTGCTATTCCCAAGGAATATTGAGGTGGTCAGCAGCACCATTGTGTGGTTATTAGCATTTGTGTCAGGAAATGTTCTGCATGATCCACAAACAAATGATTTGCAATGTGCCCTTATACGCCATCAGGTCATCCAAACACAGCTTTCCTGTGAAACACATGTAGGCATATGTTGTACAATTGAGATAATTACATGACATTAGTACATTTGTATGACTGTGTGAACAGTACAAGTGTATGGAATGTGATGCATGACCAAGGTTGTATTTGGAGATGCTTTTTTTAAAAATCATTTACGTCAATAAATGCAAAATGTTAAGGGGAATACACAACTAAGCCCAGAGGAGTTGTTTTTGGATGCCACCAGACATAATCAACCAGAGGAAATAGACACTCTGCTAGCTGACAGTTTGTCTCACAACCCCCCCCCCCTTGTTGCCATTGGCCATCAGCCAAAGTATATATACACACATTACTCAGTTTTTCATCTCAAGAGAGCATCTCATCTGTGCATTTTCTATGGCTAATAACACAGAATCAATGGGCCCTGATAACATCACAGGTTGCCTATAGCATGACTTAAAGCCTGACCTACCAGACACAGTTGGATCCTTAATTCATCACAGCCTCCAGGCAGCCTATGCTCTTGTAGAACGGTGTACAAAAATAGTCATCCTTCTGACCAGAGGAGGTGGCATCACATGATGCATGCAGTCATAGACCCATGCTCCTGACTCACATTATCTATGAGGCAGACCAAGGAGTCATCATGGACTTTATCAAAAAGGACACAGGTAATCTCCCTACTGTGTGCCAAACCTATGTTTGGTTTGTTAGGCCTATATCGCGTCTGTTATGTCTGATGCCTTCAAGAAGGTCAGCAAGGGCATGCATGAGGAAAACAGTATCATCCTGCATAACCTAACCTGGCCAAGGCATTTGACACATTACAGAGATACTACTTCAAGTGGGCATAAATACCTACATCACCAAATGGGTCGACACATAGATCACATACATGACAGATAATGTTGAATTGTGGGAAGTCACCTCTAGATAGACTCCACTGACCAGGCTTGTACCTCAGGATTGTGTAATAGGCTCTTTCATGTTCATTATTTAAGTCTCAGATGGCCAGACTAACTTACAAATCCTTTGTCTAAGCAGCTTTGTGGAGTACTGCAAATTGTGGAAAATCACTGACTCCAAGATTTGTACTGATATAACACAGACAGTAATAACACAAAGGATTGTTGCCAGAGCCATGGAGACACAGAATTATTTCCTTTATGATAGCAAATGCACAATGATAATTACAATATAGACATCACACCCCTATGAGCAGACCAATTTGTATGAGACATGCGTATTCAGGTAGATTGTAAGTGGAACATCCACCAGCATGTCCCCACAGTGTTCACTAATCCCTTGTATGCAGTACAACTCCTGAGTATGTACAGGACATCCACATCAAATGGAATTATAGTCCAATTGTTCTCAGCCCTCATCACACCAATAATTGAGTGCAATGCACCCTTTAACAACTACTTCCCAACACATCTTCCAGGGATGACTTTCTCAAGTGTACCACTTTTGCCACAATGAGCTCATACACATCTTATCAGCCATACATATGTATACTTTTTGATGCATGACAATTATGAGTTGACAGTGCAGAACTCTCTTCAAGCTTTTATACAAGATTTGTGTGTGCAATGTGTCCCTTTGAAAAGCACAGTAAATACATAACTGACTGACAACATTGATGGCATGGGTTACATTTGTGCAGGTGTGGATTGTGGCATATATATGCCATACAAACCTGTCATGTAGCCAGGATTGCTTGTACTGTAAAGTGGATGTATAACAGTGTCACTCCTAATACCTCCAAAAGATGTTTAATTTTTGAGGAAGGTGTGCTTGATTCCCTCTCATAGATTACTGACAAAACATGACAGTTGTACAAGTGTGTTCTTGCAGAACCATGTATAATTCTCACAATCACATATTTTATGTCAGTGACATATTTTGATACTAGTAGTATTCTGATATTGTCCATGATTATGTGTGTTTCTGTTCACTGTTGTCCATGAACCTGTTGCTATGTGTCCTGCTTGGTTTAGACCTGTGCTGACATTACATTAATATTCAAGCAAATCATTTTGCACATGTTCACAATACTTACGTACCCCTATTATATATACCATCCTTGCTAAATGTCCTCTCCAGTGATCATGTCAGCATGCTTATATCACAAAAACTTTTCTCCATTGATATGTCACCTTCTGCAACAGTCACATAATATTCAATAACTGTGTGATGATATGACTATACCCACACAGGAGATGTAAACAGCAGTACATGCTGTATTATGTAGATATGTAATTACTGTTCATACTACAACTGTCTTGTCATTGTGGTGTACGTACATTGAGATGCCTTCATCTGGTGTAGGATCACAGGATCATAGGAAGTTACTAGGCTATTGGCCCTGAGGCCCTTACAAACATAGCCAAGAATTTAGCCCATGTTCCAACACGTCAGCACACAATGCCACTGTCCAGCAAGGACACAGGTGGAATCTCAGGAGTGTATTTTCTGTTCCCCTTCCAGTTATCCAGGTTGTGCTTAAAAAGGGTTAAAGAGATACTCTGCTTGATATGGAGAGGGAGTCTAGTCCACAAAAAGAGGGGTCTCTGGGACACAAATCTGTCCCGGACTTGTTAGGTTTCACACTAAACCTACACAGAGTTTATTGAATCCCTGGGTATATCTCTGTGTGTAAAATCAAATAACATTACTAAAACTGTTTACTAAAAAACAACACTATTACCTAAACTTTAGAAATTGTAATTAAAATGTGGCTTTTAGAAAACAAGCATTCTGCTTCTTGAAATGAGGTGAATGCTTAAGGACAAAGTGTAAAATTAAAGTATGAAAAGGTGTATAGCATCCCAAAAGAAACATGACAAGATGAGGGATTTAATTGCGTATTCTGCAAAAGAAGAGAAGTTCAGAAATGCAATAATGAATTATACATAACATCTGCATTTGAGATACATAATGGCAAAGTTCAGGTAAAATCTCAAATTTTCCATTTATGTTTACAAACATATCTCTGGCTGTCTCTCTGTGTCTCTCAGAATTAACAATATGAAATGCAGTGCTGTTTTTTACACTACTTTTTTCTTCCACTTCACTCTGTCAATCACTTTCACCCATCTACCAAACTTTCTGTATGTCTGAGATACTCTAGTTAGTGGTGATTTTTCTTTAGTAGTTTCTAGCATCCAGCCCTCTGAAACTTTCTCATAGTTAAGCTTAGAAATATTTGCAGCCTGGTTTTCAAGTTCCTTTCAGATATTTTAAAGCCCCCAATTTAAATAATCTCTCTGGAATTCAAAAACATTTAGGTTTATAGGTTCATAGGTAGGTACTAGGCTATCGGCCCTAGGGCCTATACAAGCCTAGCCAAAAAGGTACACTGGCTTTCGCCACCCAAGAAAATTATTTTCCTGTGCCCCTGTCGAGCAGAGCCACAGAGGTGATCCTCGGGATGAATTTCCTATTTCCCATCCAATCATCAAGATTTTTCTTGAAGAGTGCTATTGAGGAATTTTGTTTGATATAGATAGGTAGTTTGTTCCAGGGTATGGGAAGTTTCTGGGACAGGAATCTATCCCTCCAGCATGTTCTGTTTATTGTGATGACAAGGTTTAGGTCCCTAAAGCATGTAGCTTGGAGGGATTGGGATTTCTTTAAGTGGAGCATGTCCAACAGCTCTGGGTTTGACATAGCTTTATATGTTAGGCAGAGATCACCTCTGAGTAGGTGATATGTGATGGAGTAAAGCTGGAGTTTTTTGAGACGGTCTGAGTAGGGCATCTGTTTGAGGTCAGTAATCCTCTTTGTGAGGTATTTCTGTGGCCTTTCCAGCTGTTGTAGATGTCTTGTGAGGTACATACCAAAAGGGGCATTGTTCTCTATAATGGGTCTAATGAGTGAAGAGTAGAGGGGAACAATGACCTCTTTTTTCCTGGATGAAAAACCTTTTATGATGAGGTGTGCCACATAGAAGGATTTCCTGACTACTGTGGTGATGTGATTATCAAAGGAGAGACTACTGTCCACCTGTATCCCAAGGTCTCTTATACACTTTCAATGTTAAGTAGACTACCACCTATGTGGTAGCTCATGGGTACAAAGTTTTTACCAAAGGGGATGACAGTGCACTTTTTTGCATTGAGCTTGAGGTTGTGGCTTTGACACCAGGCATCGGTCTCATTGAGGCCCTTTTGTAGGCTGTCCACATCATTAGGAGTTTCAATTATGGCTCCTAGGTTGCAGTCATCTGTGACCTTCATTAGCCAAAGATCTACTGTGTTAGCCTGTATTTCAGAAAAGTAGATACCAAACAGGAGAGGACCCAGGATGGAACCCTGTGGTACTCCACTTGTCACTGGTTTGAAGTCGGATTTGGATTCTGCTACTTTCACAGTGTGAGTTCTGTCAGTGAGCCAGTTGGCAACCCATCTTGTGACATAGGGATTTATACCTAGCTTAGTGAGTTTATCTATAATTCCAGAGTGGGGGATGGTGTCAAAAGCTTTGGTGAGATCTAGATAGGATGTGTGAATCACCTTACCCTCATCTATGGCTTTGGTGACGGCTTCAAAGAAGTGTATCAGGTTTAGGAGACATGATTTGCCTTTTACAAACCCAAACTGGGTGGGGTCCAGAGTTTGGGGATTACCAATGTCTTTGTTTATAAGTTCCATGATTATATGTTCCATGGCCTTGCAGACCAGGCTCGTTAGGCTAATGGGGCAGTAGTTCCCAGAGTCCATGGTAGCTCCCCCTTTGTGGAGTGGGATAACCATCGCTGTGCACCATTCAGTGGGCACAAAGCCTGAAGTGGGACTATGATTGAACATGGTGCTTAGGTGGGGTGCTAGTTCATTCTGTATTTCCTGTAGAAAGCAGCCTGGGATGTTGTCAGGTCTTATGAATGCTGTGTTCTTGGCTTTGGAAAGTGTGATTTTTACCTGTGCAAGCCGTGATTACAGGAACTTTGCATTCTTCCTGTATACAGATGTGCCCTTTAGGGGGTGAGCAGGGAGGGTAAAGTTAGCACTGAACCTATCTACCAGGATGTTGACAATATCAGTTTGTTCCGTATACTTAGTGCCATTGTGCTGTAACTCAGAGCAAATCTGAGTGTTGCTATTGAGATTCTTGACATGGCCATAGAATGCTTTGTGGTTGTCTTTAGAATCAGTGGTGATTTTATTTTCATAACTAGCCTTGGAGGATTTTATGAGGGATCTCAGCTTCTTACTGAGGCTGACCAGGGAGTCCCTCCAATCATGGGATTTTACTATTTTTTGCAACAGTTTCTTTCTTATGTTGTAGAGTTTGTTTATGGCAGGGGACCACCAGATTGGCTTCCTTTTTTTGGAGGATAGCATCTTGGTTCTGTTAGGGATAGCACAATCCATGCACTCGTGTAAGTGCTTATAAAGTGCATTTGTGTAAGATTCAGCAGTCGTACCTCTATTGTCCATCTGAATGGGTGTCATGAAGTTTGCCACTTCTATCTTAAGAAGCGTGAAGTTGGCTTTGGAGAAATGAAATTTTTTACAGTGGTTTCCCTAATAGGGGGTGGGGGCAGGATGTGGATGTCTAGGGTGTTTAGCTTGTGGTCGGATCTGACCAACAATGAATTGACCTCTGTTGTGGTTCGCCGGTCACCCATGTTGGTAATGACCATGTCTAGGATATTGCTGCCACTGGTGGGGGTGTGGATAAGTTGATCCAAGGCATTGGAATTTATGAATTCCAGAAAACATTGAGCAAGAGTTGGTATATGAGTAGCTTTCCCAGTTAATGGTGGGGTAGTGGAAATCGCCCATTATTAGGGTGTTTGGTTGTACCCTAATATTTTCCAGTGTATCAAGAAATGAGAAGTGTGAATCCTGGGGCATTGTGGGGGATCTGTAGAAAATTTTAATTTGGATTGCGGTCTTGCCCAGAGTTAGTTGCACTTGAATAATCTCAGATGCATTATGCGGAGCAACTAGCCTGGAGGTGTGGATATCCTTAATGAATATGGACACGCCTCCACCTTTAGTGTTTTTATCCAGGTTAGGTGGCCGAAAGGTGTGTTATGAATTGTAGCCTGGTAATATAGGGGTGTTCTCTGGAGCCTTGAACCTGGTCTCAGTCACTGCACAGATGTCGATGTTCTCCATTTTAAGGAGTGTCTCGAGTGAATGCATTTTGAGGTTTAGATTTCTAGCACTGAGTAGCATTACCCTCAGATTTTGCTTGCTTGTACCTGTTATGATGGTGAATTTGTCATTTGAACCTTGCCTAAAAAAGGCACTATAGGGGTGGAAAAAGCCTTAGCCAGTATTTGGAATCCCAAGGGCAACAGGTGCAGGCCATCTCTGGCAAAGGATTGTGGTCTGTTGATCATGTCATCCCAGGCAGACAGATACTGTATCCCCTTAGAATGATGCCAGAAGCTTATCCAATTATTGAAGTCAATCATTTTGTCCTTGTACTGTGGTATCATTCTGGGTGATGGCAGGATGCTACTCAGGGCTAGGGTCATACCTGCCTGGGCTACAAGATCAGAGAGCTCTTCCATGTCTCTTTTCATGTAGTCCAGGTAGGTACATCTCAGGTCATTCACACCAACATGGACAATGACAGAGCCATATCTGTACTTGTTGTGGAGTGACATGAGTGCATGCATTATGTGGCGGATCCTGGCACCCGACAGGCAGCTGACAGTAACTTTCTTCTTGTTTAGCCTGGTGAGTAGAACATCAGTGTGCTTGACTATAGAGTCACCTATGACTAGAGTGTTGGGTATGTTGTTATGCCTTATGGGCTGTGGTTGAGTGGCACACTGAGTTTGTGGGCTATGTGTCATTTGGGTTGTGTTGGGTGGTGGAGGTTGCTTGCATTTTTGCTTTGGAGGTCTCTGTTGCTTGAGCGGATTTTTATTGAGAGCCTCTGCGAATGTAGGTGTGTGTTCTGTGTTGTTATGTGTGTGTTTTGGTGGTATAGGTTTTGAGGAACTATGTGATGAGTGTGGTGTGGTGCAAGCGTTTACCTTCTCCTCTAGACTGTCTAGTCCAGTCTTGGGTGAAGAGAGCTTTGGTTCCAGTTTAGCTATATAAGTGCATCTCTCACAGATTGTAGTGTTGGGTGTTAAGAGGAGAGGGTTGTCTGTGTACATGAGACAATTGTTGCATTGCCCCAGTATGCACAGATTCATCAAGTAGACAGGAGAAAACATGAGGAGCTGACCCTTAGACATGCGTGGACAGGTGCTTATTTATTAAGTACTAAAAAATGTTTTCCTCTAGACACGTGAGCAAAGTTGAGTGATGTAGTAATTTTTAGCTTATTTAGTGCTTACAATGAGGTCTGAACAAGTTCTGAGCTCAAAGAAACAGATTTGAGTGCTAAAACTAAAAAACTGGCTAGTTCTAAGGAAAAATTTGAAGATCGGACTTTATAGCGCCGGGAATAGTTTAACTCTAGCTAAGTGGTGATGCGTAAAGTGTATATATATATATTTTTAAATAACAATAGCAAATGAGCAAATTGATTTAAACAAATTAGCAGACAATGTTGTTAGCTATTCTGGTACTTGTTGCTGATCCTTAATCTGACAACACATCCAAATTTAGGAGCAAATGAAAAATGGTGTGCCAAGTGATTCAGTTCTAAATATCAGCAACTACTTGCTACATTTGTAATAAGCAGATCCTGCAGACCATTCATGGAGTGCTAAAGTGCTTCAAATCTGAAATCCTGTGACTGGACCTTCTGAAAAAAAAGTCGTCTGTTCCTTTTAAACTGTAGTGGACTGCTACATTTGTAGCAAGCAGTTGCTACACTTTATGCCACATATACAGAGCTAAATCACTTCAGTTCAGACCTCAAATAGAATGCCAGCATTTAATTGCTGGTAACACACTGAAGACTGATTGATATTCACTGATCATGGCCCCTTAATGCTTTGTGCTTGTGGCAGCTGCCATCTTTGATCTACCCTGGCTATGCTACTGTTACCTATCCTGTAGATACTAAGGTAAGCATAACTTTACAAATACCAGCTATAGAGGACTTTTTCAGGCATCTACCTATAGAGCTTGCCATTATTTCCTAGATACTATGCTGCAGAATGTGAGGAAGCATATGTGGTTTCCCTGTACCACCCAACACCATGCAGGACTTCTGTGATTTAGCCCGATACCCTGAAGTACTAGCAGCCATAGACTGGTCATTAAAATAAAGGCCCCACCTACTGAGCTGGGAAGAAGGTAGGTATGTGAACTGTGAAGAGTATCACTCCACCATCTACCAGTTGGTCTGCAATATACAGGATATTATCTACAATGTATCGGCAAACCACCCAGGTAGCTACCATGACACCTACATCTGACACATGTGGGATGTGTACCAATGGTTTGTGAGCTGTGAATTTCCACAGCGACATTTTAATGGTGATGCCATATATACCCTGGAGCCCTTGTTGATGACAGAAATTCACAGACTGTGACGGACAATGGATATAGCTGTGCTTTATCAAAAATACCTGTAATTGCAGAGTGTGCATTTTGGATGTTGAAGGCACAGTTTTGCTGACTGGATATATCTGGTGGTGCCCTGCAATATGACCATAACACATGTGCTAAAATATCGTCAGTCTGTGCAGTGTTATACAATATAATATTACAGAAACAGTTGCAGGAGGAACATCTCAGAGGACATCAGGCAGTGGAGAATGAACTAAATCAAAAATCAGTGGAGGACTAATCTGCAGTGGATGATCATGACAAATGGAGGTAAGCACAGTACACTCCAGCACTAGCAATGAGTGAGCGGATGACACTTAGCCTTGGCCCATAGCAAAGCATATACACTACATTAAAATGTGATGCATGCAAATACAATAGCACACCGTGCTTACCCATGCTTTGGCTGGAGACATTGTTCATCAGACATAGGCAACTCTTAAAAAGACAAAGGGGAGGAGACAGTTACAATGTACACAGGTGGAGAAGGAGCAAAAATGTACAATGTCTTCTACATGGAAATATATCAAAAACTGTGGCGTTAAACAAGAACGCTGAGACGCCTTGCTTTGGAATCACTGGTACAGCAACCAATATTAGTCTCTGCTTGCAACAATGAAAATAATCCAATGGTAGACGTAAATAAAACCCAAATTTATTTTGTACAAGGTTAAGCGCTTTCACCCACACATCGTAGGCTTCATCAGAACAATTATACAATCAATCCTGAACATTTAAATACTTAAAATTGGCGCCAAAAATTTAAAACACATTTAAAGAAATATTCTCGTTTATGTACTGTAACTTGACAATGTAAATGTACTTCCTTATTAAAAATACATACTACTATGCTTCCACATTAAATATAAAAGATATATATATAGACATCAAATTGTCATAAAAAATTCATAAAAAGAAATTTGTGTACAATAAATATGTGCCTAAACAATAATAAATATAATATTATACATATTCTAAAATAGTTTTGGTAGATATGAAGTCGTTAAGACCAGGAGGGGTAGTTGCATCTGTATATATTTGCCAGTAGCTTTCTTTAAATGCTAATCTGCTTTTCATATTACCTCCTCTGGGATTACTCTTAATCACTTCCAATATACCAAATTTAAACTGATGTTCACTACCCTTATTAATAATATGTCTTGCCAAGGCATTTTTTTCCATCCTTCTTCTTCATACAATATGTATGTGCATAAATTGAACATGGAAATATATGGGATCTGTACTAATTGAAAATAATATTGTGCAATGTGAGTTGGAGGTGGGAGTGCAAGAAACTATTATAAAATTATCAGCGATGGGCCACTGTCACTACGCAAGTGTGTGTGTGTGTGTGTGTGTGTTTTGAACTAGGTGATGTAGTGGTGTGTGTGTGTGTAGGTATGCGTGGACACAGCCTTAGCAAGTTTTGCAGCACTGTGGCTTGCTCCTACTGACAGGTCCATGGCAACTACAGAAAATCGGTGGGTGTCCCATACATGCCCCTGTCAGTGGGAGCTGCAACTCCCAGAATTCTCACAGGTAGTAACATAGCCTTGGCTAGAAATATGGACTTGGCTAGAGATAGGTGTGCTGCATTACATTAAGTAATGTCCTGAACCAGAAATGGTACTAGCATGAGCTCCAAAGTGCCAGGCATGCCCTCTCCTGCTCAGACATACCTACACACTTAATGCTTCTGTGGAAGTGGTGGCATTGCATGACTATGGCCTAGGACTCCTATGACCATGATGGTGACCTTCACTAAAATCAGAGGGAGAGCGGCTATGTAGCACAGCAGAATTCAATGGAACAGCTGAAGACTGTCAAACATATGGGTAGTGCAGTCCCACAGATAATCATACACACACACACACACACACACACACACACACACACACACACACACACACACACACACATACACACACACACCCTGCAGTGCATGTAGTATTTTCATATTTTCATAGAAGGTTACTAGGCTAATGGCCCAAGAGCCTTTACAAGCCTAGACATATTTATCCCGAGTTACCCCATTTGTCGGTAGTTAGATAAATGAAGTTTGCAGAAGTAAGGGTATACGTTAGCTAATAACAACTTCTTCTATACAGGACGCACATGGGCATCACTCCAGGAGTGAATTTGCAGTTACACATCCATTGATTTAAGTTGCATTCAGAAATATTGAAATGTTGCTAGCCTATTCCTGCAAAATGACCCTGCTTATTTTATGGGTTTCAGACATTGTTACAGCTTATTCTGGGGGAGGGCAGTACCCATGCTGTCTACTGGCACCAGTACAAGCACTGACATGGTCATCCTCATGCTCTATGTATCTCATGGTATACACTGAGTTGAGGCACAGGAACTGAACTACTTAACAAATTGCAGATGTCTCCACCAACCTGTTCTTCATTTGGCATCTGTGTATCTTGGTTGGTTTCCAAAGGCAAAGAGCCTGTGCCCATGGCCTGGGGAAAGAATCATGTTTGCACACTCCCTGTGTTGAACACTGACACCATACTCCTTGACCATGTAAGCTGTTTATTGCCATCACAGTAAGACTCAGACTCCTCTCCAACATCAGGCAAAGGATTATCCATGGTATTGGAGCCAGATAAGACTTCAAAGCACAATACTGAGTATACATTTAACTCATCACCTCTACTTTATTCTCAATGAAAAATTAATAGACACAGTAAAAAGAAACAGTAATGGGAAAGATAACCCCAGTGTGGAGGTGTATCTTTCTAGCTTGTAGCCCTGATGCACCTACATTACAGGAAATACGTGAATTCATAGGCTCAGAGGTGTATACAAGGTTAATAACCACTTGGGCCTTTATAAGCCTAGCCAAGCATACCAACTGTATCTTGCAAGTTTATGTGCCTTGGAGATCATTTTCAGGGAGATATATATATATATATATATATATATATATATATATATATATATATATATATATATATATATATATATATATATATATATAAGCTAGTGGAAGATTTACAAGCTATCTTTGTCCATTAGATGCACAAGTGCTAGACCTAGGGTGTAATTCCATTTTCCTATCCACTAGTCCAGGTTTCTCTTAAACAGGGTTAGGAAAGAGCTCTGCCTCACACAGATGGGAAGTCTGTTCCACAGAGGAGGAATTCTTTGAGACACATAGCTGATCCTCCAACATGTCCTATTTATGTTGTAAGCAAAGTTTACATTCTTAGATCGATTCATTCTGATGCTATTCATTTTGTGGATATGCAAAAGATCCATCAGAGTTGGATCCAAGGATGCCTTGTATATCAGGTAAAGATTGCCTCTCAATTATGTGTAGAAAAGAGTGTAGAGATAGAGCTTTGAGGCTATCTGCAGAGTACCTGTTGTTTACACCCGATATTCTTTTTGTCAGGAACTTCTGTGGAGTTTCCAGTTGTTTCTTGTGTCTGGTCAGGTACATACCAAAGGGGACATTGTGTTCAATGACTTCCTTGGACCTATATTCCATGCCTTTGCTAATAAGTTAGGTGACATAGAATGATTTCCTTACTTCCTTAGAGACATGTTGGTCAAAAGCCAGATTACTATTTACCTTCATTCCCAAATCCATGACTACTGGTTCTACACTTCAGACTGTGCTGTCGATGAGGTAATTTCCAAAGGTAGCTGACTTCCCTTATGGTGCTATTATGCATTTCTTGGCATTGAGTTTTAAGCTATGGATTAGTACCAGTCATTTGTCTGTGTTAGTCCTTCCTGTAGGATGTTAGTGTTTTGAGTGGATTCTGTGACTGCTCCTAGTTTGAAATAGTCTACAAACTTGATTAGGTAGAGGCCCTTGATATTGACCTTAACTTCTAAGAAGTAAAGAACAAAAAGGAGAAGACCCAGCACAGAGTCCTGAGGGACTCCACTAGTGACTGACCTCTTTGTGGAGGTGGTCTCCCCTGTCCAAACTTCCTGAGTCCTATCTGAGAGCCAGCTGGCTATCCAGTGTGTAACACACGGGTTTATGCCTATATCCATGAGATTGCTTAGGATACCTGAGTGGGGTATTGCATTTAATGCCTTTGCCAGCTCAAAGTAGGCAGTATACACCATATTGCCCTCACCTGTTGTTTTGGTAACCCTCTTAAAGAAGTACACTAGGCTGAGTGGGCATGATCTGGCCCTGATGAAACCAAACAGTGTTGGAGCCAATGTTTGATGCTTTTTCTATGTCCTTACTAATTATTCCCATGATAATTATTTCCATGGCTTTGCATATGAGACTAATCAGACTTATGTGTGTGTAGTTCCTGGGGCCTGGTTATGGTATTCCCTTATGCACTGGGATAATTATGGCAGTAGTCAATTCACATGGCACAAAACCTGTCTGGAGGATATGGTTAAACATTGACTTCAGTGGTTCCAAGAGGTCATGTTTTAAGGAGGCATCCTGGAATGTTATCAGGGCCCATCAATGCAGTATTTTTGGCCTAACAAGCACATATAGGACATACACCCTGTTCATAGTCGTTTTGTTTTATTGAATTTCCTGGGGGAGAGATGGGAATTGAGGAGAGTAAAATTAAAGCTTATCCTGTTGGCCAGCTGTATCTTCTGGCTCTGTGTCATGAACACAGGAGGTGAATTTGGTATAATTGTTTTGGTCTTCATCTTACAGACACAAGGTACAAGGCTTGATTCTGACCTTAAGTTATTGGCTAGGCTTAAAATGGTCCTTTAGGGCAGTTTGCCTAGTATTCACCTTGAGTCTATTAACAACAGAAAGATCAGGCAAAACAATTTATGTCTTAACATAAAACATATCTTGGACATCCCTTGTGGATAATCTAGTGGTATTCTATTGCTCCACAACAAGATCTAACACACCACTGTAGGAATGTGATGAGTCTGATTCCACATACTGAGTAGCTGAAAACTCCTCCATCTCAGTAAGTGATTTACCTTCCAACAGCCCATTTCCTATCGCCTTACCTTCCCACACAATGCAGAGAATATGATGTTATTCATCATGAATAAAGTCAGTGGCCTTGCATCTAACCTCCTCATAGGTGCAGTCCTGGCCAGTGACATCACTGATATCTAATACTGCATCCTGCCTAGCATGGACTTGATAAGTCCTGCAAGCATTATCCTGACCAAACAGCCTTTGGCTATGGAGATGGAGAGTCTGCAGCAAAAATGCATTCTCCATGTAGGAGAACTTGCTGTTTCATTGTTTACCTTTGTTAACATGATGCTGTGTGGAGAAATAATATCCTTGTGTAATTATGCCACTAAGAAGTACTTCTCAGATTAGATTATCTGCAGTGTACCACCCATCCTGAGAGTCTTGGTCATGGTAAGATGCACCCATAGCAATTTAGCATACTCCAATATACCACAGATGCATGCTAAAAACTCCTCACATCATCCCCCCACCCTTACTCAAGAGTAAGCCTTGTGCAGCTTATATACAACTATACAGTACAACAACAATAATTACTCAGGCAACCCTCAGTCATATATCTGGTATGGTCCCAATCTAAACATTCACAGCTAACAAGACACAATAAATATATAATGTGAAGCTGTAGTAGTAAACTGTCTGTATGTTATCCTATACATAACTGCATCCAACTTATTTTGCCTGTTTCCACAACAGAGAACCCATTATAGAAGAGTCCATCATATAAGGTTAAAACAGACATCAAGTGTGTTGATACTTGAAAACTACAGTGGCTAAACATTCCTCTGAATGTTCTGCAGTGTACTGTGCACAGGTCAATAGCAAACAGAATACAACAGCAGACCCCACCTCAAACCACAATTCTGTGTGTCCAGTTATACTCCTGGTACCTTTAAATGCACATAGTAAGGACTTAATAGAATTCTTATGTGGTGTGCCTCCCTGTACTGTACTGATAAGTTGTACCAAACCTTCTTGATCTCTCCAAGTGCTTTATCATTGTTACAAAATATATCTGTCACTGAAAATATTCATACCAACAGTATTAGCACAAAAATGGCTCATTTAACTATTGTAGCAATTGAACTGTTGGGAAAAAATGTTGCATTTACATTAAGCAGTATTTATATCATGCAGATTTGGACCTCTGAGATGATTATGCAAATCAGGTTTGACTGATGATTTCTTCTGAATCACTCATTTAGACATCTTAGCTGGCGACAGACTCTCGAGTAAAGGCTTGCATGGTGTCATGCACCAGCACAAGCACGTGCAGTGCAGATTGATCACCCATTGGAATGTTGATGACAGAAAAGTCTTGTATTTCATGTTGCAATCCTGAGTAACTATGGAGGTGTTAAAGAGCAATACCAATTGCATAGTATGACAGCATGGCACACAGCACAATTGTTTTTGCTATGTATCACACCTTTCTTTCCTATTTTGCACATAGTGACAATGGCACAGGTCACCCTACTAAGTTGCCATATTTTGCATGGCAATTCTCAGATCATGAAATAGGGCTGGCCATGACATACCAGACATTATCCTCTGACAGTATACCTACAGAGATGGCTTCCAGTGGTGATGTTACTAGTAGGGCACCCCAGTGGTTCTGTAATTAGGCTATGATCCTCCTTTATTTCCTCTATAGAGACCACCTGGGACTCCTGTTCAGGACTTCTATGAGGGTCCCCTGTCTAACATGGATGCCTGGCACAGGCTCACCAGGAAAGTTACTGATGCTTTAGGCATTCTGCTTTCTGGCGAGCAGTGAAGGCATTCCATAATGACCTGAAGAAAGACAATTCAGACCTTCTTAGCTGATGGGAAGAAGATGCTGGAGTGAGGGCAAATGAGATGTGTTGTAAGTATGATGCAATATTTTGTTATACGTATTTTGGCTATCCTACCAGTCTGGACAGTACAGCAGCTGTTTCTCTTTTTTATCCACAGTCCATGAAGCCATTTCAGAGAATAACCTCCTTCACCAAAAGAGGCGGTCCTATTTTCCATGCACAGGGGCAGTTAATCCTGCTTTTTATCATATAATTGCAGTTTTCCCTTTCTCGTTAGTTTTGAGATGCAATGTCATAGCAATATATAAGACAGCTTACATCCAGAGAATGCTGCATGCTTTATTTCTGTTGATAGTCTGATGCATTTTAGGCAGTGTATGGCACTTAACTGGTCAGGTTATGTGTGCTTTCACCAGCTGTGTCTGTGGCTTTTCTAATATGTCAGAGTTATATTATATGGTACAAAACAAAGGTCATTGGAACATATTCCCACATAGTTACATTACTATAATATTTCATAGGTATAGCAAGTACATGGAGTATACAGTACAGTTATATAGACAGTGCAGTTACTATACCTTTCATTACTTCATCTGTTTAGTGAATGTAGGAGACGGTTGTCAGAAGATATCCCTGGATTGTCAGTACTCACTTGTGCAGCTTACCTGTGACTTTTAAAGTATTTTTTTCTCTCCCTGCAGTGGTCAGCTGCCATCTATGTTTCATCTTCTTTCATTAGCTTGACTGGGTACTTTATTATGCTGCCACACTAACTCTGACCCATGCTCAGGGCCTGTGAGGAGATCAAGACATCCAAGTACATCATTATATTGCTTCCAAGGGGTATATTACTTTATGCTGTAACACCCTATTTTCCCCTGAGCACACCTTGAATTATCTGATGGGCAGACATGTAATAGGCATGAGCAGCATATCATCACACCTCATCAGTGACTCAGCCATGTTCCAGTTTGTTCCCATTTAGAACACGCCTCCCCGTACATGTCCCAAACATCTATGATGACCCTAATATAAGCAGTGTGCCGGAGCATACCCTCCCCAGGATAGGCATGCCCATCCTTCTTCTGCACTACTCAGATGTCCAATGCCTAATTGAACCTGGGCTGCCTGCTCCGTAATTAAGGCTTTATACCACTATGCCTAGGTGTGGATGTATGTCTCACCTGTGTTTTTAATAATTATGTTGTTTTAGGATACTGTAGCATATTCTGAAATGTATCAGCTAATATAATGTTATTTCATTTGATGTCTGCATTTCTCTCCCCTCCCTCTTTGATGATATCCTTTATTTGTAATTTATTTAATTGGTTAAAAGGAACTCTGCACCCTTCGTCATCCTCAACTGAGAGCCAGAGCAAACTAAGGGAGAACTCAGCCCAGTGGAGACAAAGGTATGTGTAGCACTTAAGACTTTTAGCTACAGGTACCTTTCAGAGACCAGCAGGGGACATGCTGGGGCTATCACAGGCATCAGCATCGAGGATCCTCCATCAGTTCCTGAATGCTGTGCTCCAACATGCCAGTGTCCACATATATTTTCCTCATACTCCTGAAGGTAGGGCCAGAATTATGCAGGCATTCTAGCATGTAGCACACTACCCTGAAGTACTGGGTGCCATAGACTGTGCACATATAGAAATTAAGGCACCAGCCAGGGAACAGGTAGGCTGTACATAAATAGAAATTGGTTCTACTGTTTTAACTGCCAAGTTGTATGTAATGTCAAGGGAATCATCTTGAATGTGTGTGCTGGCAACCCTGGCAGTTACAAACTCACATATCTGGCATGCTTCCCAACTGTATCAGATGTTCGCCAGGAGGGATATCCCACAGGGTCATTTTTACTTGGGAATGCAAGTTATACACTGGAACCGTGGCTGATGACAACCATCAGAAATGCAAACTCACCTGCTGAAGAATGCCATAATGAGGCACATGTTCAATCCAGAAATATCATAGAGCATGTCTTTGGGCTGCTGAAATCATGGTTCCAGGGCTTTGATGCTTCTGGGGGAGCCCTGCAGTACAATTCACTGACATGTACTGAAATATTCACAGTATGTGCAATACTACACAACATCATCCTGAGAAAACAGCTTCAGCAGGATCAGCAAGTTGAAAGAGCACCACACATCCCACCACCAATGCCAAGATCACCACAGCCACATGCAGATGAGGAGTTGTGGGTGTAGGCAGACTTAGACATGCTCAATATGTCCTTGCATTGGACAAGCTAAGTGACAACACATAGCATATTTAGTCACCACCTACGGGCTTAAAACCTTCTTCCTACTCACATACATATACTAACATTGATGCCAGGCAACTCTCACAACCTTTGCCTCCTCATGTATTGGCTATGTACTTTTTGTATCAGACAGAGTTAGCCCTGAATTAAAACTGTTACAACTGGTGCATTTACAAGGTAAGTATTGAACCTGGAGTGTATTGTGGGATAATATAAATGAGTGGCATATCCTTGTATTTGATTATTTGGTAGTGTAAGCAAGTAAAAGGTGAGGGATTTGTACAGAAATGACGATAACATGTGACAGCAGAGATTTATTTGACTTATATGCATCCATTATTAAGTAGTAGGCCTCAAGCATCAAAGATTCACATAGTCATACCTCCAAAAAGTACTGATGATCACTGCATGCCCTCAGTTTAGCACCATATATTTGTACTGGAAAATCATTAAACAGTGAAGTTACAAAGTAATGATATACATTGCAGTTTCAGACTTCACAACCCTCACAAGATCATTTCCAGTAAAGTTGGAACATTTTGATGCCAACTTTCTAAGGCCAATAAAATTCAAATCTACAATTATCAGTTCCTCATCCCGAATGCAGATACTAAGTCAGCTATGTACCCTGAGCATCAGAAACAATGCTTACATATTCCTGAATCCCAAATATACAAAACAGGGATATAGCTCAGTTCTCATCACTTGCACAGGGTGTTGAGCGGGGGCAGGAAGTCTAGGCTGATGCAAAAGGTCAGTGAGTGTGTGTGAATAAGAAAGAGAAGCAGGCAGATATTTTGATAAACCAACAAATGGCCAGTGAGCGAAAATGAGTTTTAAGCTGCATGGCTAAACCATGTAACTGTTGTGTGGTATCTGTAGGGGTCTTCCAGGTTAAACTGGTGTGCGAGCGAGTGTCTGCATGAACACAGCCAAGCTCTGTGCTAGTTCTACATCTTGGTATGCCAGACATGTGTGAGCTGTGCATGGTAGAGGTAGCTGTTCATGCCCACATTCAGATGCACTGCTGCTTCCTGAGCATGACTGATGTCTGCTGGATGAGCTCCCTTCATGAGGATGCCCAGGACCACAAACTCATGGCCTGTCACATTTGGGTGTAGACAACTCACCCACTGATGGAGCTGTGGAAGTACTGTCACTATAGGAGCATGATCGGGCATGCTTACATTGGCTAACAGCAGATGATGTGGCTGACCTATGCCCACGAGGATGTTGCTCCCTTCCTAGCAGACCTTTCATCACAGACACTGCTCATTCCATTACAGACACCCCTCATTCCAACGTGTCATGTGTCTGATCCATTGAATCGGTAACGCAGTGGATGCAGTCACACATGTCAGCCTGTGGCACATCTACAACCATGTCTCTGGAGCACCTATAGGGATATGCATGTGCCTCTGTGATGGCCCTAAATATATGTTTAGTGGCACAAGACAGAATCCTGGATCAGGTGGAGGAGGGAGGGACCACAGGCCTCCTCCAAGTACCCCTAAACCCTCCTGCATGGCACCTTGCCCACACATTTGGCGACTGACAAAGTCAAGAGGCACTGAAGCTACAGTAACCACACTTCCCTAATCAATGGCCTCACCATCCACTTGTCCAATATCTGAGGGCTCACTGGAATGGGTAGACATGGACCTACTGAATGGGTCTGATGGAATTGGAGAGGATGGCTGTATAGAGTCAGATTCATCCTCTGCACCTCCTGATTGTGCCCCTGTTTGGCCACTCTTATCATCAGAGTCTGCTGATATACTGACAACAGGTGGTAGAAATCCCACATTTTCACTGTTAGGATCATTTGTGATAAAAAACAACAAACACAGAAACACATATTACCTAAGCTACCATACTCCAAGATATGCTAACAAAACAATAGTGCTGCCACTATTACACAGTACAGCAATACACACAGCAGTCATGATATCAACATCACACACTAAAATATTTCTTTAAATTGCTCATCAGCACTGACATAAAAATGTTTGGCTTACTATCTGCAGATGAAGTTATGCTCTGCAAGTCAGATGGCCATGGAAGGGGCTAAACAAAAGGTAAGGGTGACATAATCACAACTGTGTCTATATCATATTATAGTACAATGTAAATAGCAAATGCTATTTCATCGTACTGATAATATCGAAACAACAAAATATCGAACAAACAGAACAGCATATTGTTTCCCAGGGAAAAAAATTGCTGCGCCGTAAAAAAAAATAAATAAACAAAGTGGGGAGCTTCGCCCCCACAGCCCAGCCCCCCTACTTAAATATACCAACTTCAAGATTGCACCATAGTGGGGGAAATGGCAAAGTCCCGAAGACGGCCCACCTATATTTTTTCCCTGGGAAAAAATTAGATTTTCCGTGACTTTGCTATTTTGCCATTTCGACAGTATCAGATCGATTAAATAGCATTCACCATTTAGACCATTCGATACTATCATATAGACCCTCACAATTGACAGTATCACACAGGTTAATAGGTTTACCCCTTTATATGCCCATTAACTATACTTTCAAAAAGAACTTGGGTGACAATTCCAACCTAGGTTAATCAATCAAAATGTGTTATTAACTGTAGCAATCTTCACCCCCCCCCCAAAAAAAAAAAAAATTCTTGTGACAGAAGCAACATATTGATTTTAATTGTTTTACTATACAGCAATATTCAACAATTGGGGTACCGATAATATCGAAGCAACGAAATACCGAACAAACGGAACAGCATATTGTTTCCCAGGGAAAAAATTTGCTGCTCCGTAAAAAAAAAAAAATAAACAAAGTGGGGGGCTTTGCCCCCACAGCCCAGCCCCCCTACTTAAATATACCAACTTCAAGATTGCACCATAGTGGGGGAAATGGCAAAGTCCCGAAGACGACCCACCTATTTTTTTTCCCCGGGAAAAAATTAGATTGTCCATGACTTTGCTATTTTGCCATTTCAACAGTATCGGATTGACTAAATAGTATTCGCTATTTAGTCCATTCGATACTGTCATATAGACCCTCACAATTGACAGTATCACACAGGTTAACAGGTTTACCCCTTTATATGTCCATTAACTATACTTTCAACAAGAACTTGGGTGACAATTCCAACCTAAGTTAATCAATCAAAATGTGTTAACTGTAGCAATCTTCACCCCCACAAAAAAAAAAATTCTTGTGACACAGAAGCAACATATTGATTTTAATTGTTTTACTCTACAGCAATATTCAACAATTGGGATACCAAAGCCTACCTGGAAGCTCCCTCTGAGACATGCTTCTGTCTGAAACTGTTTCACTGATGTTGAGGACCTGATATTCTGCACTTTCTTGGGAGCAGTCTGAATCCCTGACTGTGAACAGGAACTCTTCATTTGGTGTTACTGGTAGCTCTATAGCAGGCCATCCCCCAGTACCCATCCTATCATGGCCCACTGCAGCTATTCGCCTCTGTGCAGATGTGATCATGTCAGTGGCCCGATGGCACACCTGCTCATATGTCCTGCCATGGCCAACCATAGCATTAACATCGTCCACAATGCCACCAAATCTGCATTCTGCATGCCGTATCTCCCTGTCCCCTTTGAAGCAGGAAGGCACCATGTTGCCTAAAAGCATCAACAATTACTTGATTTTCAGCATCAGTGAAGGGTGGTCTTCAAGAATTGAGACATCTTGGTGGCATAGTCCAAGGTGTCCTAAAAGACAACAGAAGGATAATACACATAAGTTTCACAGGACTACAAAATAACTATTCCCAGATAAAACAGAATTACCCATTGGAGAAACATAAAACAGTCTAGAGATATGAAGTACGAACAAAAGGCTAGATGCAAAAAAAAAAAAAAAAGTAACAATAGCAATATATCCTTATTTGTGCAATAACAGAAATGCAGCGTTGTTCCCCCATCCCCGAAAGAACAGGAAAATGACACATTTTGCTAACAAATTATTTTTGAAATGCTAAAAATATTATCAAATTAACTGTCCCTGAAACATCTGTACATATTTATCAGAGAGCATTCCATTTTAAGGTATTAGCACTCATGTATACCTGTGAAATGCCTTGACAAACATGTACATGACATCAGTACACTTCTAACTAATGCATACAGATAAAAGTGTAAAAGACTTTGCTTCAGATTTTTTTTTTTTTTTTTTAATATTTTTATTCATTTCCAAAAACAAGAAAACATGAATGCAGGTTATTTATGACAATGAAGTATTTACAAATTATTTAAAAAGGTAGGCTAAAACCTCTAAACAGATATCAAACATTAAAACCAAAATAAAGTATTTACAGGGGTGTCTTTGCTTCAGATTTTGATAAATTGCATTCCCCGCATATGGAGCACATAGCTGACAATATGCAAACATACCATCTGAAGTTCAGTAATCCTCTGTGCAGATATATCCCAAAGTAATAGCCTCTATTCAGTTTTCTCCACCTAAACAAGTCTCCTCAACTTCAGTTTGCCTAGCTACATGCTTATCTTTTTATATGGTGTAGATTCAGGGCTGTTAGCACAGTGAAGATGCAAACGATATGTGAACTGACTACAATTGGTGAATCTCAAATATATGGCTCCCTGTAGGAGATGCATAGTGCAGGCACTCCATCAGTGTTGGTTTCTAATGGAGTACAACTGTGAATACTTACTGGTTGGGAGAAGGAAAACACAACAGCACTGACCTACAAAGTGTTAGATGTATGTTTGGAAATATAAGTAAGCAGCAACAATTCACAGGTTGTGCTCATTAACATCCAGTCTCCCCTTCATTTGTTGGCAACTGCATATGATATTATTTCCAGTTAATATCCTCACACATTTTAAGGACAATGATATTGAATGGATTACAGATTGTATGTCTCAGAGATTACCGGTCAGATAAGTGAAGAATGCCAACAAACACAGAGAGAGAGAAGACAGAGCTGCATATTTGCAAGCAGTAGTCATAACTGGTTGTGTGATCACTTAGTACACTACATCCACAAATAATAAATGTAAAAATAACAGTTGTATGGTTTCACAATACTGCAGATGATACTGTAGTTGGTTGTGTGCAGAATTATTTTGGTTTCTTGCTGCAAAGCTCTTTGTGTGGCAAAGGGGGATAAGAAACTCTTTTTTGTGTTCTGAAGGTTCATTGGAGTGAGAGTTCAAGTCCAGATCTATGTAGACATATCTAATGTGAACCAAAATTTTGTAGTGTGCATGTCATATATCGATTTTCCTCATTTCAACTACTTGATTTTTTTTCCTTTTTTCCCCTTTTCTATCTTGTTCTTTTTTTGGGGGGGGGCAGTGTTCCAGCAATCACAGGAATGGAAGATATGAATGTCAGGTTTGGCTGTGTTTACCTCATTTGTGCGAAGTATGGCAGTGTGCAAACTGGAAAACTGGACCTTGCATGAAGCAGACAGAACACCTGCAGACAGGAACCAGACAGCCAAAATTAGAAACTGGATAAATTCAATTAATTTTGTTTGGGCACCGTGAAAACCAGCTAAGTGGTGTTGCACAGTGATTAACACAGAAACCTTAGGAATGATTAATAAATTAGGAAATGTTCTGTAGGTAGTCCTGTGATGGCAGGTGTAAGTGTATGGCTGGAGCACTGTTGTGACAGTGCAGTTTATAGCAATGAACTGAAACATAGACAAGTGTTATTTCAACTTTCTTTTGGCAACATGTGTAAGTGTGGGATTGATGTACACATGATCCTGGGTTCTAATGCAGGATATTCCATACAGTTTTACTGTTGTTCTACTTCCCATTATATTCACTCTGACTTATAACACTTTAGATAGTGGAGCTGATATGAATTATATGTAAGGGGGATGAGACACCATTATTGTGTTTTCAGATGTATGACTGAGGGTATACTGTGTACTATATTCTGTATGTATAATTTTTCTATCTGTACTTGCATGGGCTTCATATTTGCTAAGACACATACACTGCCTCTAGATCCAATAACCTTGTCAGATCACATACATACATACCTGTGTAACAGCTCATACTGGTACCTGTGTTTATGTATGATTCCTGACTATGTCTGAGCTGCACTTTGGGTTTGTGTACTACCAGTAAACATGATAACTGGAAGTGGGGGGAAGCATCAGTCTCCATTGCTCTAGGTCTACTGATAGACATGGCTGGTGTTAGACAGGAAGGTGCCAGGTTTAGAGCACAGAGTTGGGGTGCCCAGGAGTACAGGATATTTATTGGACTTCTGGTAAAGCACCACAGCTGAAGGCTTCTGCAGAGGGACTATTCTGGCTCCCAGTACAAGTCTGAGGCATGGAATAGTTTGGCCCAGGCTATATCCAGTGCCACTGGTATCCCTTACACTCGAGGGCAATGTAGGCATTATTTTAATGACCTACAGAGGAGAAAAAGGGATACACTCAACCATTGGTTGGAGGAATGCAGGACTGTGGACATCCCACAGCTGTGTTAGTATCAAATAAAGAGAGATCTTGTAAGACTTAGAAAGCTTAATATAGGCAAGACTGGTATGCATAATGGTATTATGTTCTTTTCTGTTCTTTACCCAGTTGCTAGGGATTGTGAGTTCATGCAAGTGGTATGTATGCAGCAGAAGAGAAGTGTTATTATAGCTTTAAAAGTTAAAGACACCTTTTTTGGTATGTTATACAGTTGTATCAAATTGAAAATGCATACCCCAACTGTAATAGCAAGCATGTATTCATTAGTCTGTAGCACAAACCAATTGTAAGATCCAATATTAGATTTTAGTCAGATTTTGTGGGTTCAAATACCACAATTCACAACTCTAGACTACTGTTGTTTCTTCAATAATTACAATACATTAAAAACTCTATACAAGTGGCACACATACCCACCTGTAAACTGTAATCTGTATAACGGAAACACACAGATGTGCAATGCATGTACATTTCAAGGATTACTTGCAGCAATCTGTAGTATAGTGTGTAGCTGTTAGGAGATATGGTTAAATGTACAACTTAAGATAAAAGTTATATAATTGTATTAATGCATTGTATGTCACATATGAGGGTACTAATGTTATCTTTTTTTCTCCGACCCCAACCCTTATCTCCCCTTTTTATTTTATTTTTATTTTTTTTATTTTGTTTGTATTTTATTTTTTTTTATTTTTATTATGTGCCATTAAAATGTATCCATGTCATCCATGTGTACCACATCACTAAATGCTCTACAGCACAGTGAGGTCGGCCAGCCCCAGTGGATCAGCCTGCCCCCACTCCACCGGCTCCAGCACCAATCCCCAGCACATCTGGAAGCCAACCTGGCAGTACTGCTTCCCCTGTCCCTATACTACCTGGACGCTCAGTTAGTCCTATCATGGAGGCTGGTCCAGTGGTACTCTCCGGGAGCAGTGGCAAAGGTGGTAATTTCATTACCTGCAGCGAGTTGCCATGGATGGTGCATAGGGTTGTGCACCCCACAATTGTTGCATGCTTGCATCAGATGGAGAGGTTGCTCTCCCTCATTTTCTGTAGGAGGACGAGAAGTATATATCAAGCACTTCAGCCACCAACAGAGTAAGATGACAGTGATGGCAGTTCAGTGGGTGAGGACTCATTTCTCACTGCCTCCAAGCTTGACAGGCATGGGCCTGAGTTGTCCCATCCTGACCCCCATCGTGGTGTCCCCCAACTTTTTGTGTCCATCACCATCCCTGTCTCTTGTCTTGTTTGTCTTGCATGTTTACAATTGCTTCCTCACCCACCCAACTTACCTGACCCAGACATACCTACACCCCTTCACCAACATTCCTGTCTCTCTCAAATAAAAAATAAAGGGGCACCTGTCCCACACACAAAAAAATAAATGGCCCATACATAGCTCTCCATTTTGCACACATATTCTTGATTCAGTCCAATTGGCTTTACAACATAATTGTGGTCTGGTCTCCCCTCTTTGTGGAGGTGCAGTCCAAATTCAGTTAATATTCTGCACATATTTTCAATTTACACTGTTAAAGAAATGGATAACTATGGTTCTTTACTACCGCCCTCCTGCACATTCCTGTACTGCTCTCCCTTTCTTCTTCCCTCTGCTTACTCCCCATTTCACCACTTTCCTATCTACCCCATTTTAACACCTTTAATCTGGTCAAAATATAGAATCACACATAACACACATGAGTAGCAGAACAAGCAATAGATCCCTTCACTTTTTAGGCTCTATGTTTGTGCAGAGGAGAGCATCACACACCAATGTGCAGCGACCGTGAGCGGAAGAAGAATGCTGCGGTTACCTGCATGCAATGCCGCTTAACCCTGCTGCACTATGCCAACACACAGCAACACATGTACTATAAAGAAGTCATGTAATTTCATAATCGATGTTTATTTAAAAGTATTTAAAAGTACTATATAAACCTAGATTCGAACTCAGTATCATATGGGCTCAAAAAGAAATTTGTCAATGCATTTACACCTGGTGCCACAGAGTCAGATAAGCAATAGATGTGTTTCATAAATTCAGTACTAATGCTCAGACTTTAGCAATGTATCTTGCATTTGTGCACTGCTCAGCTACACTTTGCCAACTATTGTGCAAACCCACTGCTTACTCTGCTATGGAAAACTAAACTTTATTATGTATTACTGTTGTTTACTGTTCATTCTCTGTCTAGAGCATGAAATTACATGTGAAAACATAACCAGCTAAAGGCCCTATCTAACAATATGTCATATATTTAAAATACAGCCATCTGTTGCCTCCCCCAGGCAATGCACCCTTGGATTCTCAGTACTTTTTCCACAAATATATAACCTACACTATAGAAATTAATATCAAATATTGTGTGATATTGAATGCACATTAATGTGCTAGCATGCAGATCTAGAACTATTGACCCATAAGCCTAAAAGCCTTATCTGCAAGGCTAGGTAGGGAATCATCATGGACATTATCAAACAGGAAATAGGTGACCTACAACATGCTTGACCCAACCCATGTTGATTTTGTTAAGGGTAGATCTTGCTTATTAAACCTAGTGGACTTCTTTAATACTGACCCCAAACAACTGGATGAGGGATAACAGGACATACAACCTATTATGAGTTATCCAAGGCTTTTGAAACTATCCCCACTCATGTATCACAGAGAAAATTTCCCATCTAGAAATTAATGCATATATTACCAGATGGATAGCCGATTGGTTCACTGACAGAACACACACACACACACTGTCAAGTTTGGGGACTGCACCTCCACTACTAGACCACTATCTGTGTTGTGCCCTCAACTGTTTGGAAACTATTTCTCTGAAGCCCAGGTCAAAGGTAGAAGGCCTGTGGTTTGCCAAGTTTGAGGATAACTGTTAACTGGACATAGTCATATAGAGTCCCAATGATGGTAACATATTACAGAAAGGGCTGACACAGAAAAATGACTGGTGCCAAACTTACAGACTGAAGCGTAAAGCTAACAATGCCTCATTGTCCTCTTTGGCAATGAAGTATCCCTGCTAATTATGATATATTTAGCACCCCTCTAAGCTCAAAGTGTTGCAAGACTTGGGAACACATGTTGATAGCAATCTACACTTCAATCACTATGTGCTCATAGTGATGAGACACACATTCTACACTGTGCACCTCATAAATAAGACCATCACATCCAAGAACAGTTATGTCATAGCCCTGCTGTACACTACCCTTATCAGACCACTAGCTGAGTGCAATGGTCCCTTCTGGCTGTATCTCACTAGACACCTGCAGCAGCTGGAGAAAACATAGAGGTTTACACAAGACCCTGCCCAAATGCTGGACATCTGCAAACCAAATGGGACATTAATAACTTACTCCAATGATCTCAACCTAGCCTGCGACATAAACAGAACATGCTGTGGCGATAGATAAATCTCCTGGTTATTGACACTCTTCTGTAATAGGCTCCCACTGCATGTGAAGTAGTGTTGCTCAATGACCCTATTCAAGTGCAACTTTGACAACTGGATGAGAGATTGCAACGTCAACCCTGGGGTGGCACCTATATCTGTCATGGACAGGGCCAGTTTGTGCTGCTCACAAAATCACTCTGCTAACAGCGACCATCTATCTATGCTCAATAAGGCTACTTGTGTTTTTACATGGATAGGCTTATAAACACCCTAGGGTCATTAGGCTAGTAAGCTCCTATGAAGCTATGAAGCTATGGACCTATGCAGTCCTCCCGATATCTTCTCTCCAACATGGCTGCTGATGTCATCCACTATAAGATGACCTGCAGTCTTATAAAATTTAGACTTGCGCCATGGTGCTTGTGTAAAGTACTGAGTTCTGTAGTCTGTGTAGTTAAAAATGTAGGGGTTCAGTTCTCACTCCACTCAATTGTGTGTCTGTGTGCGTGTGTGTGTGTGGGTTCACACGTATTAACAAGTTATAACAGTGCAGTATGACCCCCCACACAAGAGTGGGCAGAAAGACAGATAAAAAAAAAGTTTTGAGAAAAAAAAATTTAAAAAATAAGTGCAAAACAGGAATTGTAAACAGCTCTAGGTTCTAAATACAGTTACTGTGTGTGTGTGTGTGTGTGTGTGTGTGTGTGTGTGTGTGTGTGTGTGTGTGTGTGTGTGTGTGTGTGTGTGTGTTTGTCTAGACAGAAAAGCAAAATTGTCTATCCTACAGTTACTGTTCCAATGCCATGGATCAATAGTATTTTGATACTTGCACATGTCTACACATGCATTTCATGCAAGCCTCAAAACAACTTCTCTCCAACATGGCCTGATGAAGTCATCCACTATAAGCTGACCTGTAATCTTGCAAAAGTCAGACTTGTGCTGTGATGCTGGCGCAAAGTACTACGTTTTGTAGTCTGTGTACTTGCATAAGTAGGGATCCTATTCTCACTGCAGTCAACGTGTGTGTGTGTGTGTGTGTGTGTGTGTGTGTGTGTGTGTGTGTGTGTGTGTGTGTGTCTGTGTGTCTGTGTGTCTGTGTGTGTGTGTGTGTGTGTGTGTGTGTGTGTGTGTGTGTGTGTGTGTGTGTGTGTGTGTGTGTGTGTGTGTGTGTGTGTGTGTGTGTGTGTGTGTGTGTGTCTGTGCTCTTGCTTGACATTACAAATATCATTTTACACCAGCATGTAGGGCACTGTTATTGCCATATTCTCCTCAACAGACACTGCTGCTGTTATCAGCTGTAAAGTGTTGCCTGAGATACTGCAAGTCATACTTCAGCTTTGGTCCTTGCCTTAAATACAGAGGTCTGTAGTTTGTGTACTTAGATAGGTAGGGATTCGATTCTCACTGCAGTCAAGTGTGTGTGTGTGTGTGTGTGTGTGTGTGTGTGTGTGTGTGTGTGTGTGTGTGTGTGTGTGTGTGTGTGTGTGTGTGTGTGTTTGTGGTCTTGCTTGACATTACAGAAAGCCTTTTACAGCAGCATGTTAGACACTGTCATTACCATATTCTTCTCATCAGACACTGCTGATGTAATCAACTATATCTGATTTGTGGCTATGCACTATTCCCACCAGGGCAGGGTCAAAGACTGGTTTGTAGGCCAGGCAGAAGTCACCTTACCCTATACAACACAGATTACAGTGACATGACTTTCAGTCTATCCACAAATCAGCTATATCTGATTTGTGTATTTGCACTATTCCCACCAGGGCAGGGTCAGAGACAGGTCTGGAGGCCAGGCAGAAGTCACCTCATTGTATACAATACAGATTACAGTAACACAGATTTCCGTCTATCCACATACATTATTGCATGGTTTGAAGGCCCTGTGTTTTGTTGATGAAAGACCTGTGGTCTCTGATTTCCGTCTATCCACATACATTATTGCATGGTTTGAAGGCCCTGTGTTTTGTTGATGAGAAAGACCTGTGGTCTCTCCAGCTGCTGCATGTGTCTGGTGAGGTATATGCAAAAGAGAGCATTATACTCTACTATCATGTAATCCTATGATCTGAATATGGTGGTGTGACTTATGATGTGTACCATATCTCTCAACCACTTAGATCAAGAAATATGGACAAAGCCATCAATAATGGGGGGGGGGGGCAAAGACCCAAAAATAGGGACACGTTTTAAATATTGCTCTTACAAACTTAGAAAATTAATAGAATAACAGGTTTTGCATTAGAATTAATTTTCTGAATTGTATGAAGTCTGAAACTTGAAAATCTATCATTATTTTCTGACTTTAACCCTCAATTATTTGCCAGTAATTTGCCAGAAAACCACACCTTTATGTGAAATGACCAAAAATATGGGGCAAAAATCTGGACATTCTGCGAATATCTGTGCAGTTGAGAGGTATGATGTGCACAACATGGGCTTTCAATACCAGTGTGGACACTTGGTGGTCAAAGTTCAGATTACTATCTACATGTGTTCAAAATGCTTGTGTTATTGAGTTTCAGCATAGTATGACTGTTGTCAATGCTGTAATTAGCATGGAATTCCACTTTTCAGAAGGACAATATTAATACACATTTCTGCATTTATCTGTAGATTATGTGGCTTTGTCACTAATCATTTGTCTGTGTTAGCTCCTGCTGTTCTATGTTATCATCATTGGGGGACTCAATAATTGCACTCAATATGCAAGAATCAGCAAACTTGGTAAGCCAAAGGCCATATACTTTAGCCTGAACAATTGAAAAATAGAAACCAAACAGTAAATGGCCAAGCACAGATATCTGGGGTACACCAGTGTTGACAGCTCTACTGGCACAGGTTGATTCACCAACTTTCACAGTATGTGTTCTGTCAGTGAGCCAGTTGGATACCCATCTAGTGATGTAAGGGCTAATCCCCAGCTGGGAGAGTTTCTCAATGATACACAAACGGGATTGTGTCAAAACCCTAGGCCAGATCACAAGCAGCAGTATGCACTGTCTTACATTCATTCAGGCCTATCACACAGAATCAATGGACTGTGACAACATCACAGATCACCTGTGGTGTGACTAAGCACTTAGATCTTCCTGATACAGATGAATACACAATTCAGCACTCCCTCCACATGGGCTATGTTCCCATAGAAGGGTGTACATCAACATGCATCCATCTGAGTTGGGAAGGACAGCACATGATGTATGCATGTATAGACACATCCTGACTCTCCTCAACTAAGAGGTAGCCCAACATGTCATTACAGACCTTTTCTAAATGACACTAGTAATATCCTGGCTGTGTGTAAAAGACCTGTGTGAGTAGTTAATGCTATATAACATCTATTACATCTGATAGATGTCATCAAAGAGGTCTTCAAGATCATGCATGATGACCCTCCCATGTACCTTCCTGGACTACATGAAAAGAGACATGGAAGAGCTCTCTGATCTTGTAGCCCAGGCAGGTATGATACTAGCCCTGAGTAGCATTCTGCCATCACCCAGAATGATACTGCAGTACAAGGACAAAATGATTGACTTCAAAAATTGGCTAAGCTTCTGGTGTCATTCTATGGGGTCCAGTATCTGTCTGCTTGGAATGACATGGTCGACAGACCACGATGCTTTGCCACAGATGGCCTGCATCTGTCACCCCTGGGATTCTGGATACTGGCTAAGGCTCTTGCTGCCCCTATAGTGCCTTTTTAGGCAAGATTCAAATAACAAAATCACCACCATAACAGGAACAGGCAAGCAAAAACTGAGGGTAATGCTACTCAATGCTAAAAGTCTAAATCTCAAAATGCACTCACTCGAGACACTCCTTAAAATGGAGAACATCGATATCTGTGCAGTGACTGAGACCTGGTTCAAGGCTCCAAAGAGCAACCCTGCACTACCAGGCTATAACTCATACCACACTTTTCGGCCATGTATGGAGGTGTGTCCATATTCATTAAGGATATCCACACCTCCAGGCTAGTTGCTCAGCATAATGCATCCGAGGTTATCCAAGTGCAACTAACTCTGGACAAAACTGCAATCCAAATTGTAGCTTGCTACAGATCCCCCACCATGCCCCAGGATTCTCACTCCTCTTTTCCTGATGTACTGGAAAATATTAGGGTTCAACCAAACACCCTAATAATGGGCAACTTCAACTACCCCACCATTAACTGGGAAAACTACTTGTGTACAAACTCCTTAGCTCAACACTTTCTGGAATTCATAAACTCCAATGCTTTCGATCAACTTATCCACACCCCCACCAGGGGCAACAATATCCTAGACCTAGTCATTACCAACATGAGTGATCGGTGTTCCACGCCTGAAGTCAACTGCTCATTGGTCCGATCCGACCATAAGCTAATCACCCTTGATATCCACATCCCGCCCCCACCCCCCATTAAGGAAACCATGGTAAAAAGTTTCCCCAAAGCCAACTTCATGCTTCTTAACACAGAAGTGGTGAACTTCATGACACCCATGCAGATGGACAATACAGTTACAACTGCTGAATCCTACACAAATGCACTCTATAAGCACTGACATGCTTGCATGGATTGTGTTATCCCAAACAGAACCAAGACACTATCCTCCAAAAAAAGGAAGCCAATCCGGTGGTCCCCTGCCATAAACAAACTGTACAACAGAAGAAAGAAACAATTGCAAAAGAGAGTAAAATCCCATGAGTGGAGGAGCTCCCTGGTCAACCTCAGTAAGAAGCTGACATCCCTTATAAGTTCCTCCAAAGCTAGCTACGAAAACAAAATCACCACTAATTCTAAGGACAACCACAAAGCATTCTATAGCTATGTCAAGAATCTCAATGGCAACACCCAGATCTGCTCTGAGTTACAGCACAAAGGCATGAAAATTACAGAACCAACTGATATTGCCAACATCCTGGCAAATAGGTTCAGTGCCAACTTTAGCCCCCCTCACCCCCTAAAGGGCCCACATCTATACAGGAAGAATGCAGAGTCTCTGTAATCACAAGTACGCAGGTAAAAGCTCCACTCTCTAAAGCCAAAAACACAGCATCCATGGGACCAGACAACATCTCAGGCTGCGTTTTACATGAACTTCAGATCGAACTGGCTCCCCACTTAAGCACCATGTTCAATAACAACCTCACATCAGGCTTTGTGCCCACTGAATGGCACACAGCAACAGTTATCCCACTCCACAAAGGGGGAGCCACCACTGATCCCGGGAACTATCGACCTATTAGCCTGACGAGCCTGGTCTGCAAGGCCATGGAATGTATAATCATGGAAATCATAAATAAAGACATTGGTAAGCTCCAAACTCTGGATCCCACCCAGTTTGGGTTTGTGAAAGGCAGATCATGCATCCTGAACCTGATCAACTTCTTTGAGGCAGTCACCAAAGCCGTGGATGAGGGTAAGGTGCTTCACACAGCCTATCTTGACCTTGCCAAGGCTTTCAACACTATCCCCCATTCTGGAATTATAGCTAAACTCACTAAACTAGGTATAAATCCCTATGTCACAAGATGGGTTACCAACTGGCTCACTGACAGAACCCACACTATAAAAGTTGCAGACTCCAAATCTGACCTCAAAGCAGTGACAAGTGGAGTACCACAGGGTTCCGTCCTGGGACCTCTCCTGTTTGGTATCTACTTCTCTGAAGTACAGGCTAACACAGAAGGCCTCTGGCTAATGAAGTTCGCAGATGACTGCAAACTAGGAGCCATAGTCAAGTCACCAAATGATGTGGACATCCTACAGAAGGGCCTCCCTGAGACAGATGCCTGGTGTCAGAGCCATGGCCTCAAGTTCAGTGCCAAAAAGTGCAGTGTCTTTCCCTTTGGTAAAAACTCTGTACCCATGAACTACCACATAGGCAGCAATCTACTTAACACTGAATGTGTGATAAGAGACCTTGGGACCCAGGTGGACAGTAGTCTCTCCTTTGATAGTCACATCACCGCAGTAGTCAGGAAGTCCTTCTACGTGGCACACCTCATCATAAAAGGGTTCTTATCTAGGAAAAAATAGGTAATTTTTCCCCTCTACTCGACACTCATTAGACCCATTATAGAGTACAATGCCCCTTTTTGGAATGTAACTCACAAGACATCTGCAGCAGCTGGAAAGGCCACAGAAGTACCTCACAAAGAGGATTACTTGCCTCAAACAAACGCCCAACACTGACCGCCTCAAAAAACTCCATCTTTACTCCATAGCATATCGCCTACTCCGAGGTGATCTCTACCTAACATATAAAGCTATGTCAAACCCAGAGCTGTTGGACATGCTACACCTAAAGAAATCCCAATCCCTCTGAGCTACATGCTCTAAGGACCTAAATCTTGTCACCACAATAAACAGGACATGCTGAAGGGATAGATTCCTGTCCCAGAAACTTTCCATACTCTGGAACAGGCTACCCATCTATGTCAAGCAAAGTTCTTCATTAGCACTCTTCAAGAAAAATCTTGTTGAGTGGATGTTAAATAGGAAATACACTCCGGGATCACTTCTGTGTCTCTGCTTGACAGTGGCACAGGAAAATAATTTTCTTGGGTGGCGTAAGCCAGGGAACCTTGTTGGCTAGACTTACGTAGGCCCTTGAGCCGATAGTCTAGTACCTACCTATGAACCTATGAACCTATGACAGCACTATCTTCTTGTGGAACTTGGCCAGGTCAAGGCATTTGACACACATCCACACTGAGGTTTTCAATCAGCACACTGTCAGTTGTGACCATAGACAGCTATCACCAAGTGGGTAGACCAGTGTATCACATACGTGGCATATCGCTATGCTGAAATGTGTGAAGTGATCTTTACCTCAGGTCCAGTGATCAGGTCCATACATCAAGGCAGTCTGATAGGCCCTTTTATGTCCATTATTTAAGTGATGGATATCACAGCTGATATACATGTCCAAACAGCTGCCTGAAGGACTACAAACTGTGGGCAATCATTGACTCTAACTGTGATATTAGTGTAATACAGACAGTATCAACACATTCTAAAGATTGTTACCACAGCCATAACAACACCTGCAATAACAAGAAAACATGGAGGGGGGGGGGTTGTTAAGTCAGAAAAACAAACACACAGCCCAAGTATAATGTGGACATCACACCCTATAATCAAACCAATAGGTATGTGACCTGCGTCCTAGGGTAGATGGTAAGTGGACCATCCTCCAGCATGTTGTCACAGTCCTGACTACTCCCTTGTATGTAACACAAGTACTGAGTATGTGAAGGACATCAACTTCAGAGGCCATAACTCCCCCATAGTTTCCAGCCTTCATCACACCAATAACTGAGTACAATGCACCTTTCTTTATGTACCTCACTACACATCTTCCAGTGATGTGTAACTGAAGTGTACCACCTTTGTCACAGTGAGCTGTCACATAGCTTATTGGCCATATCTAGGTATTCTTTTTGTGGCATAAAAATGACTGTCTGATGCTGTGGAATACCAATCAAATTGTTACACCAGATGTATGTGTGATACCTGTTTTGATGACGCACACACTACATACATAGGTGTTTGACAGCATTAATGGCATTCATATCCTTCATGAAAGTGTGGAATGTGCCATATAGATCTGACATGCGCACCAGTCAACTAGCATGTGTTGTTCATAATGTTCCTCCTAACACCTCTAGCACATGTTGCAGAGCCAGGACAGTGTGTGCAGTTTCCATCATAAAGTATGTACACATCATAATAGTTGTACAAGTGTGTTTGTGTAGAATCACCTGTGATCACTCTAAATCACATATGTTGTGTCAGAGGCATGGGATTACTGGTGACATTATTTTTCTATTGTTCATAATTGCTGTTAGTTCTCTTAATGTTGTTCATGAGCCTTTACCTGTGTCCCACTTGCTGGAGGCCTCTGCTGAGATTACATTTATATTCAGACAAATCAGTTTGTACATCTTCACAATATGCACCCTACCCCAATTGTATATCAGATCCCTGCTAGATGTCCTCTGTATTATTAATAAGGATGCATATCTCATACAGACATCCTCCCCATTGTAATGTCACCTTGTGTGACAGTCACATAATACACATTTTCACTGTGCAGTCCCTACTGTACCATGCAGAAATGTGATTGGTGTTGCTACTAGAACCATCTTCCACTGACATGCCCTCATCTGCTACAAATTAGGTTTTTACCTGTCCTCTTTCCCTGTGTTAATTCCTACATTTCATTCCTGCAATTCATCTGTGTTCCTGTTCTATACATACACTTCCCCTGACTTTTTATTTTACATGGCAGTCCATGTACTGTTGCAGATCATTAACAGAGCTTCAGTACAGAATACCAGGAATGGGATATCACAATTGTCTTGACTGTAGATACTCTGTCCTATACTGTGTTTAGACCATGTACTTAATATTCATACCTCTCTACTGTTCACATTTTCATAGAATGTCCAGATGTGTTCCTTATCAAATCTGTGGCTTTCTGGTGTGTCAACAGGATGATCCCAGGACTGATGTGACTCAATATTACATACATTTGAGTTTCATACTTCAGATCCTTCATAATATGTATCTTAACACAGACCCCTGGTTATTCTAGCACATTTCTATGGGGCAAATACTGTCAACTATTTCCTTTTTTCTGGGTCATTGTTCCTCCATTATGTTAGCCTTTGTCCATATGTCTTGCACTAAGAGATTGACAGCTACCTGTGAATCCCTTGCGATCATTGTGGCATTCCAATCAAACCTGTGGACTGTCAGTGCTCTGATTTCAAAAGGAGTACTATCCATGTTTGCTTACTTGGTTTCCTGGCAAGCAATACTGTTGCCAGCCACTAAACCTCGCTTAAATGTAGCACGCAGCATGAATATGCATTGCGTGCTGCTGTGAGCCTCAAACTGTTGCGCACTACCATGCACACATGTGAACTCCATGTAGGCTTTGTGCAAAGCCTACATGGAGTTTATTGAATCGCTGGAATCTTCTTTCAAAATCTGTGTACTGTTAAGAATTCTGAATAATGCTTGTTTGCACATTGTGAATAAACATATGTATGTGATGCTCAGCAATGCAAGCATAATGTAAGCATATTTATTTATTTAGTTAGTTATTTAATTATTCATCCATTCATTCATTCATTCATTCATTCATCCATTAATTTATTTATTTATTATATGTGTTTACCAGGAAAGTCTGACTTGGCAAACAAGCCCCTTTTTCGATCTTTTGAGCTTTTCGACTACTGTCTGTGCCTATATTACTGTTTTATTACCTTATTTTCCTGTTTTTGTGAGCTTATATTGTTGATTGCACTTGTGGGCTAAAGTATTGCTTAAAAGTAACAAACAGGCTAATACACTCAAGTGTACCAGCCTTTGATAGCAATTTAGTCGAAAACAAAGCATTTACTGCATTTTTTCTGTCTGTTTGCAAAAACAAAAATATTTCTCCTTTCCTAAACTTTCCTAGCTAGTTGTTCCAGTGATCAGATTTTGCTGATCCCTGGGCTTTGTATTTGGTTTCTGTGTTCCTCCATTTTCTTGTGTGGCCAGAGGTAGTTTCTTTACTCACCAGTGGGAGTGGGGAGTACTGAGCTGCTTGTTTGTCCTCAGAGGAGTGGTTAGAAGCAACAACTAGTAATTCGTGGCCATTTTGGGTCATTTCCTGTTTTTCCAGCCCCTGCTATAAAGCACGCTTTGGCAGGCTTTTCTGGCATTAGAGAACTAGGCATAGCTCCTCGTGGTCCCCTGCAGAGTTCCTAAGCCAGCAGAGAGCAGCAAAAGCAACTTTCTTGATCATAAGTATTTTTTAAACTTTTTAGTTTGCATTTTTCGATCTTTTGAGCTTTTCGACTACTGTTTGTGCCTATATTACTGTTTTATTACCTTATTTTCCTGTTTTTGTGAGCTTATATTGTTGATTGCACTTGTGGGCTAAAGTATTGCTTAAAAGTAACAAACAGGCTAATACACTCAAGTGTACCAGCCTTTGATAGCAATTTAGTCGAAAACAAAGCATTTACTGCATTTTTTCTGTCTGTTTGCAAAAAAAAAACAAAAATATTTCTCCTTTCCTAAACTTTCCTAGCTAGTTGTTCCAGTGATCAGATTTTGCTGATCCCTGGGCTTTGTATTTGGTTTCTGTGTTCCTCCATTTTCTTGTGTGGCCAGAGGTAGTTTCTTTACTCACCAGTGGGAGTGGGGAGTACTGAGCTGCTTGTCTGTTCTCAGAGGAGTGGTTAGAAGCAGCAACTAGTAATTCGTCGGCCATTTTGGGTCATTTCCTGTTTTTTCCAGCCCCCTGCTATAAAGCACGCTTTGGCAGGCTTTTCTGGCATTAGAGAACTAGGCATAGCTCCTCGTGGTCCCCTGCAGTGTTCCTAAGCCAGCAGAGAGCAGCAAAAGCAACTTTCTTGATCATAAGTATTGTTTAAACTTTTTAGTTTGCATTTTTCGATCTTTTGAGCTTTTCGACTACTGTTTGTGCCTATATTACTGTTTTATTACCTTATTTTCCTGTTTTTGTGAGCTTATATTGTTGATTGCACTTGTGGGCTAAAGTATTGCTTAAAAGTAACAAACAGGCTAATACACTCAAGTGTACCAGCCTTTGATAGCAATCTAGTTGAAAACAAAGCATTTACTGCATTTTTTCTGTCTGTTTGTAAAAATAAAAACCAAAAAAATATTTCTCCTTTCCTAAACTTTCCTAGCTAGTTGTTCCAGTGATCAGATTTTGCTGATCCCTGGGCTTTGTATTTGGTTTCTGTGTTCCTCCGTTTTCTTGTGTGGCCAGAGGTAGTTTCTTTACTCACCAGTGGGAGTGGAGAGTACTGAGCTGCTTGTTTGTCCTCAGAGGAGTGGTTAGAAGCAGCAACTAGTAATTCGTCGGCCATTTTGGGTCATTTCCTGTTTTTTCCAGCCCCCTGCTATAAAGCACACTTTGGCAGGCTTTTCTGGCATTAGAGAACTAGGCATAGCTCCTCGTGGTCCCCTGCAGAGTTCCTAAGCCAGCAGAGAGCAGAAAAAGCAACTTTCTTGATCATAAGTATTTTTTAAACTTTTTAGTTTGCATTTTTCGATCTTTTGAGCTTTTCGACTACTGTTTGTGCCTATATTACTGTTTTATTACCTTATTTTCCTGTTTTTGTGAGCTTATATTTTCGATTGCACTTGTGGGCTAAAGTATTGCTTAAAAGTAACAAACAGGCTAATACACACAAGTGTACCAGCCTTTGATAGCAATTTAGTTGAAAACAAAGCATTTACTGCATTTTTTTCTGTCTGTTTGCAAAAAAAAAAAAAAAAAAATATTTCTCCTTTCCTAAACTTTCCTAGCTAGTTGTTCCAGTGATCAGATTTTGCTGATCCCTGGGCTTTGTATTTGGTTTCTGTGTTCCTCCGTTTTCTTATGTGGCCAGAGGTAGTTTCTTTACTCACCAGTGGGAGTGGGGAGTACTGAGCTGCTTGTTTGTCCTCAGACGAGTGGTTAGAAGCAGCAACTAGTAATTCGTCGGCCATTTTGGGTAATTTCCTGTTTTTCCAGCCCCTGCTATAAAGCACGCTTTAAGCCTTTTTAGCAACACGATTTCAGTGCGGTTAATCAGATTTAAACTATTAGGGCTACCTAAAGTCCACTCTTCAAATTTTAAACTACCTTCCTCAAAGTATACTACTGTTCTATTTAGTGTATCCTACAACTATAAATTATCTCTACTTGACTCCCAAGTAGACTATTCTCTATCTGTATAGTGAAGCACTTGCTCCTACAGTACTTATCACCTCGATACAGCACTCTTGTTATAGAAAGTACCGCAAAAGCAAACCCCATTTCTCGGTCACCCACATCCCCAGAACCTTTTCTTAAGTTTTTCTGTCTATTCCTTCTAGCATGTCGAGGGATCAGTTGCTAATGTCCTCTCCTGCTCAGCTGGTGAACCTGGGAATATTGAGGCAATGTTACAATTGCCTCATGTACACAGACAACCCTCTCCTCCTCCCACAAAACACAAATACATGCGAGAGATGCAACTATGCCAAACTGGAGGCTGAGCTCTCTCAACATAGGACTGGCATGACCAGACAGGAGGAGAAGGTAACCACACACACTATAGACCCAGTCTCACATAATACCATCACAACCTCAAATTATCCACATAAACACACAAAGACATACTCGGAGGCTCTGATCAAAAATCTACCAAAACAGCAGAGGCCACCAAAGCAGACACCCAAACAACTACCACCTCAGAACACAACACCTGCAACACATAGACCACACAGTCAGAGTGTCAAGCAGTCACAGCCCTTAAGGAGAAACACAATGCCAGACACACTAGTCATTGGTGACTCCATAGTCAGACACACTGACGTCCCGCTCACCAGACTGAGTAAGGAGAAGGTCACAGTAAGCTGCCTGTCAGGTGCTAGAATCCGCCACATAATGCATGCACTCAGGTCTCTCAACAGCAGGTACAAACTCAATCATTGTCCACGCTGGTGTTCTCCTTGGACTACATGAAAAGAGACATAGAGGAGCTCTCTGATTATGTAGCCCAAGCAGGTATGACCCTGACCTTGAGCAGTATCCTACCTTCACCAAGAATGATGCCACAATACAGAGATAAGATGATCAGCTTTAACAATTGGCTTAAACGATGACATGCTGGACAAGCCTGCACTTGTCAAAGGCTCTTGTCACCCCCATAGTGCCTTTTAGGCAAGGCTCAAATTCTAAACCTACCACCCTAGAACAAAACAAAGAAAAAACTAAGGGTAATGCTGCTCAATGCCAGAAGTCTCAACCTCAAGATGCAGGCCCTTCTCAGTATGGAGAACATCGATGTCTGTGCTGTGACAGAAACCTGGTTCAAGGCTCCTGAGAGCACCCTAGCACTATCAGGTTTTACCTCATATCATGCGTTCCACTCCGCCACAAAACCCAGACAATACCAAGAAAGGAGGAGGGTATCCATATTCATCAAGGACACCCACACCTCAAGATTGGTGGCATCGCGACGATGCATCGAAACCATCCAGGTGCAATTAACCATAGGCAAGATTGCTCTGCAATTTGTAGCATGTTACAGGCCAAAACTCAGGAACCTCATATGGCCTTCCTGGAGGGGATAAATGTATCTCCGAACACCATCATACTAGGTGACTTCAACTACCCTAATATAGACTGGGAACACTACTCAAGCCCAAACACTCTAGCCCAAAAGTTCCTGGAATTCATAAACTCAAATGCCATGGAACAACTAGTCACCATCCCCACAAGAGGAGAAAACATACTTGATCTCATCATCACGAACATGGGAGCACAATGTTCAACGGAAGTATACCCCTCACTGGTGAGATCTGATCACAAACTAATCTCGCTGGAGGTCCTCATAAAAGACCACAGTAAAGAACTTCCTAGCCGACCTCACACTTCTAAAGACTAGTGCGGTCTCCCTTTAAGGCCCCCTGAGCAGCGGTTAACATTACTCAAACCGCTGAATCACTTACAAATGCCTTCTACCAGCACCTGCAGGGCTGCTTGGATCAGGCAATCCCAAGCAAAACAAAGACTCTTTGTACCAAGCAAGTACCAAAGGCAAGCGTCCAGTCTGGTGGACCCCAGCCATAAACAAACTCTACAACAAAAGGAGAAAGCTACTAAAACTTAGAGCAAAATCCTTAAAAGATAAGACACCGCTGATCACTATAAGTAAAAAGCTAAGAGCTCTCATAAAATCATCCAAAGCTAATTTTGAGAAAAAAGTAGCTAAGGACTCTAAAGACAACCATAAGGCATTCTTTAGCTATGTCAGAAACCTAGGAGGAAACTCCCAGATATGCTCAGAATTAGTTCAAAATGATGTGAAGATTACTGATCCTACAGACATTGCCAACATACTGGCTGACAGGTTCAGTGCAAACTTCTCCCCCCCTCCCCCCCTAAAGGAGATATATCTATACCAAATGATTGTAGCCCCCCAAACATCTCTAGTGAGAACTGCTCTCCAAGGCAAAGAACACAGCATCCATGGGACCTGATGGTGTCCCCGGCTGTGCTCCATGAACTCAACGAGGAATTAAACCCGCAGTTAGGACAGCTGTTTAATCTTAGTCTCACCTCCAGATATGTACCCAGGGGTGCGCGCAGCGACTGTGGTCCCACTCCCATTAGCTTGACAAGCCTTATCTGCAAAGCCATAGAGAGGGTCATAATGGATCTCATAAATAAAGACATAGGGAACTTGCAGACTTTGGATCCAACCCAGTTTGGCTTTGTCAAAGGCAGATCATGCCTTTTAAACTTGGTTGACTTTTTCAAACAGTCACCAAGGCCATTGACGAGGAAAGGCAGTCCATACAGCCTACCTAGACCTGGCGAAGGCTTTTGATACAATACCTCACTCGGGTATCATTGAAAAACTCATCAACTTAAATGTAAACCCATACATTACAAGATGGGTTGCAAACTGGCTGAGTGACAGAACCCACAGGGTCAGAGTTGCTGGTGCCATGTCAGACTCAAAGCCTGTCACAAGTGGTGTCCCACAGGGCTCAGTCCTGGGCCCACTCTTGTTTGGCATCTACTTTTCTGAAGTACAAGCAAACACAGGAGGGTTAGACAAAGTTTGCAGATGACTGCAAACTGGGCGCCGTTGAAACACATCCAACACAGATATCCTTCAGAAGGGTCTCACAGAAACGGATAACTGGTGCCAGAGCCATGGCCTAAAGTTAAATGCCAAGAAATGCATAGTCATACCCTTCGGAAAAATAAGGTTACCCCTAGCTACCATATAGGTGGCAATCCCTGAACACAGAAGAAGTTATTAGGGACCTGGGAACCCAGGTTGACAGTAGCCTTTCATTCGACACTCATATTGCTAAAGTAGTTAGGAAGACCTTCTACATTGCCCACCTTATCATGAAGGATTCACATCTAGATCAAGGGAAGTCATAGTCTCCCTATACTCATCACTCATCAGACCAATGATCTCTGACCCGACACTTGCAGCAGCTGGAGAGGCCACAAAAGTTCCTCACCAAAAGGATAAAGGGTCTCAAAAATCTGTCTTATGCTGCCGACTGAAAGAACTCCAGTTATATTCAGTTGCTTACCGCTTGCTCAGAGGTGACCTATGCCTGACATACAAGGCCATGTCAAACCCAGATTTGATGAACATGCTTCATCTCAAAAATCTAGATCCCTCAGAGCCACAAGGAGACTTAAACCGGATAGATTCATCACCCAAAGACTCCCTATGCTGTGGAACAAAATCCCGGTTTATGTGAGGCAGAGCACCTCGCTGGCCTTGTTCAAGAGGAATCTTGACCAATGGATGGGAGATCGCAGATACACCCCAGGGGTTACCTCAGTGTCACTGCTCGACAGAGGCACAGCAAAATAATGGGCATAGTTTCTCCAACTAAAGGAAACTATGGGCTAGGCTTATAAATGCCCTCGGGCAGATAGCCTAGTATGAACCTATGAACCTATGAGGCCCAAGGAGACAAACTCCACAAGAAATTATTTATCTAGTACATATACAACATATGGAAAAGTCAGATAAGATTTAGCAGCATTATTACAAAACTCCATTAGAACTATTTACAATAGTACTTATGCAATATACTGAATGCTCTGGTAATATTAGCAGCATTAATAACAACGCAAGGATGAATAAAGTAGATAATTATAAAATAAAGAAGTATATTTTGTAGCAAAATAATCAGCATTGGATGCAGTTAAGAAGTAGAACATTAGATCAAAAATAATTATGTGAATTGTCATATGAAGAGTAGAAGACAGAAAAATAAAAGACCAGAGAAAGTTAATGACATGTATGTATACATACAAGAAGTATATTATGAATAATTTAGCTTAGGGAGTAGAAGGGGCATAACTAGGAGTGAAGCAGGAACAGTATTAATTTATCTTTGAAGATATATATGTTCATAGGTGTTTACTAGGTTAATGACCACACAGGGGCCTTTTTAAGCCTAGCCATTCATCACAAATCTCTGACAAGTTCTGATACCCTTGATAAGTATAAAAAGAGGCTTGGAAGATGAAACATTTACAAGCAGGGGCCTGGGAGATGAACCTTTTACAGATTGCTTGTGTCCAATAGAGACATAGGTGCCAAATCAGGGATGAATTTCCTGTTCCCCATTCAATTGTCCAAATTATACTTGAATTGGGTAAGGGAGGAACTTTGTTTCACATGGATGGGGTGCCTGTTCCAGAGATGAAGTAGTCTCTGGGATACATGCCTGTATCTTCAGCAGGTCGTATTTATATCACAAGCAAGGTTTTAGCCTTTAACATGGGGAATTCTGATGCTGTTTGTTTTGTGGGTATCAGGAGGTCCATCAGAGTTGCAACTGTCAATGCCCCACATGTCAGGCATAGATATCCCCCAAAAGCCTGTAGGAGACCAGAATACAGATATAGGGTCTTGAGGTGATCTGCATGGGATATGTTACTTATGCCTTGTATTCCTTTAGTGAGGAACCTCTGTGGATATTTCATTTGTTGGATATACCTGGTTATGTACATAACAAAGGTGGTATTGTACTCAACAATAGGACTGATGAATGCAGAACACAGTGGAACAATGATGTCCTTGAACTTAGATCCCATACCTTTGTTTATAAGTTGCACAACATAGAATGATTTCTGTAGGCACATGATGGTCAAAGACTAGACTACTGTCTATGTGTGTCCCTAAGTCCCTGACTACTGAGTCAACTCTAAGGGGTGTGTTGTCAGTGTGATAGTTACCAGGGGTGGATGACTTCCCAAAGGGTATTATTATGCATTTCTTGTCATTTAGTTTTAGTCCATGACTCTGACACCAGTTGCTTGTCTGTGTCAGCACTTCCTGCAGAACATTTGTGTCAGTGTGGGATTGAATGACAACTAATTTGCAATCATCTGTAAATTGAGTCAGAGACCATTGACATTGGCCTTGACTTCAGAGAAGTAAACGCCAAGAAGAAGTGGTCAAGTGACTGATCCCTGAGGGACTCCACTTGTGACTGGCCTCTTTGTAGAGGTGGACTCCCCAGGGGTCTATATTACAATGTCAAACTCACACAAGTCTGAACATTGTAATATTGAACCCAGATGTTCAAAATACGAAAATAGCAAAGCCACGAAACACTGATTTTTTTTTCCCAGAGAAAAAAATTGGTGGGGCATTTTCATGGCTTTGCTATTTCCTCCTCTGTGGTGCGATCTCTGAGTTGGTATATTTAAGTAGGGGAGGCATAGCCCCCCATGTTGGGGGGTGTGGGGGGAGGCCCCCCACATTAGTTTAAGTTTAAAGTGTACATTTTTTTGTACTGGAACAGCGATTTTTTCCCCTGGGAAAAAAATCTGTTCTGTGTTTTTGTAATTTTGGGTTTCGAACTTAATGGTTTGATATTACATAGTTCGAACTCATGTGAGTTCAATATAGACCCACTCCCCAGTTCTAATTTCCTGGGTCCTGTCTGTGAACCAGTTGGCTAGCCACCAGGTGACATATGGTTTTGTATCTAACTTCTTGAGTTTGTCAACTATGCCTGAGTCAGGTATTGTGTCAAATGCCTTGGCCAGGTCAAGGTAGGCAGTGTGAACCATTTTGCTCTCATCCACTGCTTTGGTGACCTTCTCAAAGAAGTTCACCAGGTTGAGTAGGTATGATCTCCCCTTGACAAAAACAAACAGGGTTGGGTCCAATGTCTGGAGGTTTACTATATCACTATTGATCATTGCCATGATGATTCTTTCCATAACTTTGCATATAAGACTAGTGAGACTTATGGGTATGTAGTTTCTAGGGTCTACAGATGGCCCAACGTTGAGCAGAGGGATGTATGTTGCTGTTCTGCATTAATGAGCCAGAAAACCTGTTTGGAGGCTACAGTTAATTAGCAATTCCAGAGGCCCTGATAGGTCATGTTTCATGCTATTTACAAGGTATCCTAGGATATTGGCTGGGCCCATTGATGCAGTGTTCTTGGCCTTAGAGAAAGCATTAAGTATCTGTTCCATAGTGATAGCAGGGGGAGTTATATTTGATGGTATTCTTGAGGGAGGACAGAGAATGAGAGAAAGGTAAAGTTGGAACTGAATTTGTCATCTTCTGGCTCAGTATATGTGGTTCCATTTACAATGAGCTCTGCACACAATTGTTTATTGCCTTTGAGGTTGTGGACATAGCTAAAAAATACCTTGTGGTTGTCCTTGGCCTGGGAGGCCAAATTTATCTTAAGTTTGACTTTGGTAGACTTTATTTGTCCTCTGAGTTGTCGGTTTAGTTTGATGAGAGTGCTTTTATCTTGCTGGGTGCCACACCTCCTAATGTTTGCATGATTTTCTTCCTTCTCTTATACAGATTATTGATTTTGTGATTCCACCAGAGTGGCTTGTTTTCTGAGTTAGTTCTATACTTCTTTCTGGTGAGTATAGCTGTCTCTATGCAGTTATTAACATGTTTGTAGAGCATTTCTGTGAACTGTTCTGCATAGGCAGCAGTATTCGCAGGGGTTATGGGGGCTTGAGATTTTGCCAGATTATCACATAATAGCAAAAATGTAGCCTTAGAGTAGTTCATGAATATTCCTGGTTTAGCTGGGAGTCCAGGTTTTATTTTTGCTTCAAATGACACTGTTTTGTGGTCTGACCTTACCAGGGAAGACAATACAGTGGGGGGGGGGGTGCAGCACTCTCCCATATTAATGAGGACCAGATCCAGTAGATTGCATCCCTGGTTGTGTATTATAGGTTCATAGGTGTTTACTAGGCTAATGCCCACAAGGGCATTTTAAGCCTAGCCATGCTTCCCAAATCTCTGGCATGTTCTGATACTCTTAATAAGTGTAAGCATGAGCCTGGGAAATGAACCATTTACAGGTTACCTCTGTCCATTAGAGACATAGGTGCCAAACCAGGGATACATTTCCAGTTTCCCATCCTACTGTCCAAGTTGCACTGGAGCTGGATTAGGAAAGAACTCTGGTTTACATGGATGGAGAGCCTATTCCATAAATGGGGTAGTCTCTGGGATACATACCTATCTCTAAAGCAGGTCCTATTTATATCACAGGCAAGGTTTAAGTTTAAGTATTGACTATCTGGTCCAGGGAGTTTGTGTTTACAAAATCCAGGAATCCCTGTGCCAGTACATTTGGTGTCATATAGGATTCCCACTTAATAGTGGAATAATTAAATTTACCCATGAATATGGTATTGGCTTGGATGGTGACTGTTTCCAATACGATTAAAAACATGATATGGGTGTCCAGGGTCATAGAGGGGGGACCTATAGCTTGCAAGGAAGTTTTATTGGATTTTGCCTACAGTGGTTTAAACATGGAGTAGCTCAAGTGCATTGTCCTGTGTGATGATCAGAGGTGCTGCCACTCATGCCATGGAGAAGTACAGCAGTGGATGTAAGATTTGTGCCAGCACAGCTAGCTGGAATTTTGTAAATAATTGTATGTCATTTGTATATCAAACTGATTTGTACAGGTGCCTGTAGTGAAAATGTATTTGTGAGCTTGCTTGTGTTAAAATGTATCAACAGTGCACCCTGCTGAAATGAAGAGAAATGTACATGTATTATGGTATCTGTATTAAATGTATATGTTTTAATATAGGACACTGGCACAACAATAGTTAAGAGCTGACTTATTTTAAGAAAAATAAAGGCAATATACATGAGCTGTTAAATCACCGAACATCACCCCACAGTGCTGAGTAAGACTGTAGATGGTAGGTCTGGGAGCAACCATTATCTGATAGCTTTTGTAAAGAAGGGTGGGGTGTTGTCAATGTTTCTGGCTCCTACACATTGCCATAAAAGCTCTAAATGTGTATTGTAGCAGTCTGCTAAAGCCCTGTCTCAAAATTCAAAAGGAAATATTGTGGGAACCTAGAGTCAAGAGACCAGATGAGGTCATTCCGCAAGTCATCTTGGATATTATATTTTACAAGCAGTAATCTCAGAAGATAGAGTATTCTGTTTTGGAGCATGACTAGAAAGACTGCACATGTATTTCATCCTGTCTTGCCCAAGTAAGTTATTAGGAAACATTAAATTCTCTTAAATTCAGCTTAGCTTAAAGACTGTTTTTCTTTAGTTGTATAAGTCTCTCCATCAATGTTGTTTTCAATATTTTCTGTGATTTGAACTCTGTGTTTACTGTGAATATATATTTGGTATTTTCATGAACTTATTTATTTTTAAATCTATTAAAGACTTTTACTGCAGCTGATCCTTGTACAGAGTACTTAACCTTTGAGAGTACTTATATTTATTTGGTGACCCTTTATAGGCCACTCCAGCAGGCCTAGCCATTTTGGTGAACTACTAACATTTGTATTAGTATTAATATTGCATATAATAATTGGACACCCTTTGTTAAGGGCATTGGAGTAGCTGATTGTGAAGTGTCTGGTGGCAGTGATAACTACTTTATAATCTGAGCAGAAGGGGGGATAGCAGGCAAATCTGTGCCAGCCTTTCCCATGTGTGTGTGTGTGTGTGTGTGTGTGTGTGTGTGTGTGTATGAAAATCATATCTCTCAGTCTGTGTGCCAGCTATTTGGGGCAGAGACACAAAGCACTGGATTTCCAGGAGAGGGTGCTGGCTGGCAGTCTTATTGGGGATCTGGAGGAAGACAGATATAGAGACATACAGATCCCAGGCTGAATTTGTTCCCTGTGTGCTCTTAAGGGAAACTGTATTTGATGCAGAGAGGTCTGCATCTGGAAATACTGAGGATATCCATTTGTATTCCAAGTGCATGTCCCTCTCCAGTTTCACTGGTGTGGATTCAGGCTCCTTGATTACTGGCCCACTGTGGGGATGACATATAGTGGTGCCCATCACATATTGGCAGCAGTGGTGGGCATCACATCCTGTTTGACCAACCCTGAGGTAAATACATTTTTAATGTAAATCAAGACACCTCCATCTTTAGTTCCTGTCTGTGTAGTAGCTGGTCTAATTGTGCGGAAGGCATTATAACCTTGCATTGTTGGTGTGCTCTCCACAGCATATGTGCATTGTTGAGGAGTTTGATGGGGGGAAAGGGATTCAGTGGTGCATGTGATAAGTACATAGCTAGTGTATGCTACTAGAATGGTAGAGGTTCTAATCTTGTAATAGGCAACTGTGTGTGTGTGTGTGTGTGTGTGTGTGTGTGTGTGTGTGTGTGTGTGTGTGTGTGTGTGTGTGTGTGTGTAAACATATTTCCTTGCAGCAGTGTGCCTGTCTAACCCATCCCTTTGCAATGGTCATACATTTTAAGGCCGTATGCCTATATGCCAGCTTTCCCTTTGTCCTCTTTTACAGGGCCTTCTGATGTCATCTATCTTAACAGAAATGGCTGACAGTCTGAAAACAGATAAGCTGTGTGGTACATGTGCTATGTCCTATGCACTCAAGCATATACTACTTGAGAGGTAGGTGTTCTAATCTTGCAACAGGCTACTTTTTGTGGGTAGAAATATACACCCTTGCAGCAGTGTGTCTGTCTCGCCTATTTCTGTGTAATGGTTATACATTTTAAGTCCCTATGCCTACCCGTTGACCTCCCCATTGGCCTCCTTTACAAGGCCTGCTGATGCAATTCACCTTAACAACACTGGCTGAAACTCTTGAAATAGATAAGCTGCATGGCCCATGGGATAATTACATAGTGTTATAGTGTACATAACTAAGGGCCCTTTGTCAGTGTGTGTGTGTAAATATATTCCCTGTAGCAGTGTGCCTCTCTTGCCTATCTGGGTGCAATGGTTTAACATTTTAAGGCCCTGTGCCTACCTGTTAACCTCCAAATTGACCTCCTTTACAAGGCCTGCTGATGTAATTCACCTTAACAGCACTGGCTGACACTCTCAAAACAGATAAGCTGCATGGTACAATCGATAAGTACGTAATGTTGTAGTGTATACAGATAGATAAGTAGGGATTCTACTCTCATTGAGAACAACTCTGGCAATGTGTGTTTGTAAATATATCCTTTTGCAGCAGTGAATCTGTCTCACCTATCTGTATACAATGGTTATAAATTTTTGGGCACTGTCAATCCCCCTGTTAGCCTCCTTTACAGGCCCTGCTGATGTCATCCACCTTAACAGGACTGGTAGACACTCCCACCATATGTAATCTCTGTGGCATATGTAATTAGTACATAATACTATAATATTTACAACTAGATAGGTAGGGGCTCTAATCTCGAAAAGGCCATCTGTGTGTGTAAATATACTCCTTGCAGCAGTGTGTCTGTCTTGCCTATGTGTGTGCATTGATTTTCAGGCCCTGTTAACCCCCTCATTGGCCTCCTTTACAAGCCCTGCTGATGTCATCCCCTTTAACATCACTGATAGACACTCTCACAATATGTAAGCTCAATGGCACATGCAATTAATATGTCATAGTGTTTATATAATACTAAATAGATATGGTTACTAATCACAAAAAAATGACAACTGTGTGTGTGTGTGTGTGTGTGTGTGTGTGTGTGTGTGTGTGTGTGTGTGTGCGCGCGTGTAAATATTCCCCTTGTAACAGTGTGTCAGTCTTGCCTATGTGTATGCAATGGTTAAACATTTTAAGGCCCTGTGAGTACCTGCTGCCTATAAATAGCCCACATTTACCTAGGCATAAATGTTATCTGCCACCACCTACAGTTGTAGGTACACAACACTCAGGTAACACATATCTAGGGTGGCATGCCTTGTCATGGGGTATGCATGTAGGGTTATGTTGTCCTCTCCATTGCCCCTGACACACTGCTCTACACAAAAGCACCTAGGTAACCATCCACATAAAAAACACACCTTTCTGATATTATATTTCTGCTTTGCTATCATGCCATCCTGAGCTGCTGCATTGCCACTAAGTCTCCACAGCATAGTTACTCAGACCCCTGCAGCAGAAACATACACACTTCTGAGAGACACCTGTCAGTCTGCAGCACCTATGCCAATCTAACATCATGCAACAAAGTAACAAAAACATTAATGTGTACTCATGACACATGCTAACAGACAGCACCTGTCATGGCATAACAGAACCACAGTAAACAATGTCGTGTAATGTACTATAGTCACCCTGTGCATCAGACACATATTTGCATGCCCTTGCGTCAATGTTATGGATGGCAGGGATGAGGCACAAGTGTCATCACATGCACAGGGTGTAGTGTGGAGGTACCAGAGGCCTAGACTGTGCCAAACAGTTAACAGTGTGTGGGGGTCAGGAAATGGTGATGGTCAGCTGGGCCATGAAGAGGTGCCGTGTGTGTCTGTTGGTGACCTGCATGTCACACTCATGTATGAGTGTGTGCATGTACACAGTCAAGTCATGTGCTATCCCTACAGGTAGGTATGTTGGACAGCAGTGGACCATACATGGCAGAGTGGACAGTTCACCATCTCCATACATGATCACAGGAACTGGCTCTTCCAGGAGTGGCACTGGCACGACCATGCCCAGGGTCAGATGTGGTACTAGTCACTGATGGTGACTGGTGTCTGCTGGGCCCATGTCCCTCACAGGATTGCTCTGGACCACATGCCCATGGCCTGCCACATCATGTTGAGGACAACACCTTCACTTCTGTAGTGCTGGAGGTTCTGCCACTATAGGAGTGTGAGTGTGCATGGCCACGTAGACTCACAGCAGATGTTGTTGACCTATGGCCACATGTCCAACACTCTACTCTCACCACATATTCTAGCACATACAATGTGTGGTCAAGGACTGAGAATGTCTCACCCCACTGTCTGTCCACTACATCAGTGAATCAATGCATGGCATCACCACTGTTGTGGATGGAGTCAATGATGCCAGACAGTGATGCATTGATGATCTTGAGCATCCATCTGGTGTTCCATTCGGAATGTGCTTGTGCCTCCATGATGGACCAAAACATGTGTCTCATGATGTGACATCTCTAATAGGTGGTGGATAGGCAGCAGCCCTCCTTCGACCACCCCTGTCAATCTGCCTGTGTGGGACCTTGCCAGCTCTCTGGTTATGACTAGTATCTACAGTCACCGATGCCATAGTCACTACACTCTCCTGTTTGATGCCACCAAACTCTGACTGTCCAATATCTGTGGCTGCAGGGGACTGGGTATGTGTGGGCATACTGATTGTGTATGGGGACATTTTGGGAGAAAGTGGGATGTCAACCCATGGGACAGATTCGTCCTCCAACAACCCCACCTGTGCCTCACTATGGCCACCATCATTATCAGAGTCTGATGAGACACTGACATCAGGTTATGAGGGGGACACACTCCAACCTCCAACCCCCACAGTCACCTGTGAGGAGGAAGACAACATACCGTCTTTAATACCTGCACTTTTATGTCTACTGATCCAAACACACACACACACACACACACATACAGGTGAGATGCCACAACTGTATTATACATGCCACATCTTATTTTTGATCCCATGCACAAAACATAAGCAGACTATGACATACGCAGACAAGACAGGCCCTTAATAACATACACTGCAGCTATGTCCGGTTAATGTTGCCAGTAATATACACCTGTGAGATAAGTGATATTTCAGTGTATGTGATGGACTTACACCTAGAAGACAATGCACCCACCTTCACCATACTATTGCCCCCTGTATAGCACAGACCTTCACAAAAATAAGTGCAAATATGTTACAGCTCTTGCAAATAAACTACTGTGATTACTGATTCAATGCACTACAGTGAACCCCTTAAAAACTGAACATACAAGTATTGTACTCTGACTAAGCATAACAGTTGTGTATACAGCAAACTGGCAGCCCTTAACATTCTTAGGGTATATGTGAGCCATACCTAAACAGTTTCAGACTCACCAGCTACAGTATGTTGGACTCCGGTCACACCAGATGTAGCTATGGAAATGTAAGGGAGAGGTATTGTCAGCAAACACAAATGTGGCATTGTTACAGGATAATATGTGTGTATATCATCATGTACAGTAGGAACTCTGATACTGCCCACATTGCTGACATTCTGAGTATGTGTGCATAAGTGTGCGATACAAACAAGGCCCACATGCAAATTGACCTGACATATGTGTACTGGTATGCAGAGGCTGCCACAATGACTGCTACAGTATTACAGTGATGAACACAGGAGGCTTACCTGGATGCTCCTCTGCTGTGTAAGCTGTGCCACCCACCTCAATGACATATGGGGTGATGGATGCTTGGGAGCTGGTGAATGATCCCAGGTTTGCCAGGAACTCCTCTGTGGCTAAGAGTGGTTGCTCTGCTGCAGGCCTTCCACTGGTGGCAGCACGGTCCCTGGCCACAGTAGCAGTCCTTTGCAGTGCAGCATTTATCATATCGGTCACCCAGTGTAGGACATGCTCATAGCTTCTTTCCTGTAGCCCTACTTGGTTTACTGAAGTGATGAGGTCAGCCCACAGTGCAGCATGTTGCTGCCGATTCTGGTGATTCCTGAAATTAGAATGTTGTGATGCAGTCTGAGGCCATCCAGGATCACGTCATTTTTGGCAGCAGAAAAAGATGGATGCCTCTGTACATGGTTTCTGAAAGACAAGAAGAGGGGAACACATCACAGGACCATGTACATTTCTCTCCACTATGTACACACCCTGCACATCCTAATTGGCCATTACTAACGTCCAATAACTACCACATGATACCCTGCCATCTATAAACACAGTATGTATGTGGCTATCAGCAACATAGTTCATAGATTCATAGGTTCATAGGTTTTCCTGCTCACTTTGATTTTTCCTGCTACTTGCTGCTTTTTCTCTAAAGTGTTCAACTGCTACTTTTCTGATGCATTTATTACTGCTTGTTTATAGCCTGTCTAAATTGTAAGCATTATTGTAAGCCTCTTACTTTGGTTTAAGTACTTGGGCATTAGGCTCACCCCTTAGGTCTCCCTGGCTTTCTTCCTCAGATTCTGACAAATATGGATGGACAATGTCCAACAGTTACTTCTGCCAGTCTGGTTATTATGGGTATCTTGACACAGTGTAGCAATTGTCTCATGTATATGGACAACCTTCTACTACTACCACCTAGGAACACAATTTGTGAGAGTTGCAATTACATGATGTATCCAAAGGCTCAACAGGAACAAAAAATTCAAAATGACTTAAATAAAACTCTGTTTTAATGAAATGATAAAAAATTCCACATCAAGCGCTTTCGCCTGGAGGCATACCGGGCTTTTTCAAGATGAACCATGATTAAAAATTCAAGGCTCAAGTACTTTCTAGCCCAAATCATGTGACTAGAATAGCAACTAATAAAATATGCAAATCAGATGTTAAAGTGCCAACAGAAATTCATTCATTCAATGAAATTATACAATGTCTAATAACCCACAAAATTGTACTAAATAATGTAAAAACATGTGTTTAAATTACAACTCATAATAAAGCATGTATGACTGTTTTATAAAGCTACAAACAAACTTAAAAAACTTAAAAACAGTCTTAAAAATTTATTTTTATGTCTAAAAAATCTATTAAGAACTATTGGTTTCTAAGACCTCTGTTAATCATATGAAAAGTTAACCAAAGTTTGAAACATCCACTCAAAACAAAATGTTGTCCAAAATAACTGGCAATGAACAACCCATCTAAAAAAATTCTTTATAAGGAACAAAATCATAACTTGGCCCTCCTCAGTTTCAAAACACTCATAATACTAATACTGTCATTAATACCAGGAGGCTTAGTTGCATTCAGCTTGAGCTGCCACAACAGTTCCTTGTATTCAAGCTGGGTTTCCCAATCACCCCTCTACTGTCATGTAGGACTTGCTCTAGGATTAAAAATTTAAGTTGCATATTAGGGCATGTGCTAAGATGCTTAAAAAAAGCATTGTTTTCCTTTTTCTTGGAAACTTGATAAAGATGCTCATATATCCTTCTCCTAAGGGTTCTCTCAGTTTTACCTACGTAAAAACTGGAGCATTGAGTACAAAAACCTAAATAGACAACTCCTTTCGTACCACAGTTGTAATGGTGTTCAGCCCTGAATTTAAACCTTCTAGAGGGAATGAAAAATGAACTGTCATTATGCACATAAGGGCATTGCTTACATGAACCACACTTATACGTTCCAAGTTTCAAATAAACCCTTTTATTGTCCACACCAGGTCTGATCTCAAAGAGATCCTTGAGGTTCGTGTCCCTTTTCCTAATAAAATGGGGATGCTCCTTAACAATCTGTTTGAAATCATCATGTTATACCAAAATTGGCCAATATTTTTTAATTGACGTTCAATTTTTAAGGAATCACCAGAAAAGGTATACACAAAACTGTTTTGGTATTCAATCTGTTCCGATGGTTTTGAAAGAATGCCACCAGATGCCCCCTTACCTAACAGAGGGCAGTAAATAGCCTCCCTACCAGCAGTAACCTCCTCAGCCAAATTACTTACTAAGTATGCTGGGTAATCCCTTTCATCAAAAAGTTGCTTTAGCAAGTTAACCTCTTCAAGAAAAAGCTCCATTGTGCTACACATCATTTTCTAATTCCCACCTACATTTCAACAGTGGCCACCCCTTCCACCAGAAGAAGGGTATTGTGAAGGGTCAACTTACATGTGCTTCAAGGATGTGTAGCACAATGGAGCTTTTTCTTGAAGAGGTTAACTTGCTAAAGCAACTTTTTGATGAAAGGGGTTACCCAGCATACTTAGTAAGTAATTTGGCTGAGGAGGTTACTGCTGCTAGGGAGGCTATTTACTGCCCTCTGTTAGGTAAGGGGGCATCTGGTGGCATTCTTTCAAAACCACCAGAACAGATTGAATACCAAAACAGTTTTGTGTATACCTTTTCTGGTGATTCCTTAAAAATTGAACAATCAATTAAAAAATATTGGCCAATTTTGGTACAACATGATGATTTCAAACAGATTGTTAAGGAGCATCCCCATTTTATTAGGAAAAGGGACATGAACCTCAAGGGTCTCTTTGAGATCAGACCTGGTGTGGACAATAAAAGGGTTTATTCGAAACTTGGAACGTATAAGTGTGGTTCATGTAAGCAATGCCCTTATGTGCATAACAACAGTTCGTTTTTCATTCCCTCTATGAGGTTTAAATTCAGGGCTGAACACCATTACAACTGTGGTACAAAAGGAGTTGTCTATTTAGGTTTTTGTACTCAATGCTCCAGTTTTTACATAGGTAAAACTGAGAGAACCCTTAGGAGAAGGATATAGAGCATCTTTATGATGTTTCCAAGAAAAAGGAAAACAATGCTTTTTTTTAAGCATCTTAGCACATGCCCTAATATGCAACTTAAATTTTTAATCCTAGAGCAAGTCCTACATGACAGTAGAGGGGGTGATTGGGAAACCCAGCTTGAATAAAAGGAACTGTTGTGGCAGCTCAAGTTGAACGCAACTAAGCCTCCTGGTTTAAATGACAGTATTAGTATTATGAGTGTTTTGAAACTGAGGAGGGCCAAGTTATGATTTTGTTCATTATAAAAATTTTTTTTAGATGGGTTGTTCATTGCCAGTTATTTTGGACAACATTTTGTTTTGAGTGGATGTTTCAAACTTTGGTTAACTTTTCATATGATTAACAGAGGTCTTAGAAACCAATAGTTCTTAATAGATTTTTTAGACATAAAAACAATTTTTAAGACTGTTTAAGTTTTTTAAGCTTGCTTGTAGCTTTATAAAACAGTCATACATGCTTTATTACGAGTTGTAATTTAAACACATGTTTTTACATTATTTAGTACAATTTTGTGGGTTATTAGACATTGTATAATTTCATTGAATGAATGAATTGCTGTTGGCACTTTAACATCTGATTTGCATATTTTATTAGCTGCTATTCTAGTCACATGATTTGGGCTAGAAAGTACTTAAGCCTTGAATTTTTAATCATGGTTCATCTTGAAAAAGCCTGGTATGCCTCCAAGCGCGATGTGGAATTTTTTATCATTTCATTAAAACAGAGTTTTATTTAAGTCATTTTGAATTTTTTGTTCTTGTTGAGCCTTTGGATACATCATTTTGTTCTTGGTCTGGTTCGGATCTAATTTGGTTTTAGAGTTGCAATTACATTATGAACATAGAGTCCATGCTCTCTCCCTCTCAAGCCAGTATATCTGGCACCAAAATGGTGGTCAGCACAATAACTACACCTCAACCACCACCCACACCTACACAACATAAACTAACATATGTGGAGGTCTTCAACATAAACATACCCAAACAAAGGAGACCTCCAAGACAAAAACACATGCGATCTCCACAGCCCTCCACACCACATACCATGCATAGTCTACACACCTGTATCTCACAGCCACTAAGGCTTCACCATAAACCCAACATATTAATCATAGGAAACTCCATTGTGAGACACACAGATGAGTCACTCACCAGGCTGGATAAGGAGAAAGTCACAGTTAATTGCCTGTCAGGTGTCAGAAACTGCCATATCACATATGCACTGGTGTCTCTCAACAACAGGTACTGTTATGACTCTGTCATAGTCCATGTTGGTGTGAAAGACTTGAGATGTAACTCCCTGGACTATATGAAGACAGACATATTTGAGTTTGCTGATTATGTGTCCCAGGCAGGTATGTCCCTATCTTTAAGCAACATTCTGCCATCATGCAGAATGATGCCTCAATACAAACAGGAAATTATTGACTTTGATAATTGGCTTAGTTTCTGATGCCATTCCAGGGGGAACCAGTACCTGACAGTCTGGGAAGATATGATCGACAGACCACGATGCTTTGCCAGAGATGGCCTGCATCTGTCTCACCTGGGCTTCAGGCCTTTGGCAAAGATTCATGCCTTCTCCATAGTGCCTTTTTTAGAAAAACTGGTGAAGTTAAAACTACCAACATAAAAAATGTCAATAAAACACAACTTAAATGTCATGCTGCTAAACACTGGGAGTCTGAACATGAAACTGCACTAATTACAAGCATTCTTAACTCTGGAAATGCTGACATCTGTGCAGTCACAGAAGCCTGGTTCACAGCTGTGGAGAGCATCCCAGCCTTACCTGGTTACCCATCCTATCATACATTCAGACCCCAAAATGTGGACAGTAAAGCCAAAGGAGATGGAGTTTCAATATATAGCAAAGACATGCACACCTCTAGGCTGGTCAAACAGTATGACACACAGTAGACACTCAAGGTGCAGTTTATTGACAACACCCCTTTTTATATCATAGCTGGTTACTGGCCCCCAAATCTGACTCAGGATACCCATTCTGCCTGTATGGACCTGTTTGACTCTATCGGAATTCAACCTTTTACCCTGATCCTGGATGACTTTAAACATAGATTGGAAGAACTACTCATGCCAGAGCACAAATGCCCAGAGATTCATCAATGTTGTCAATGCAAACACCTATGAACAGCAAGATGATACCCCTACAAGAGGGGAAAATATATTGGACATGGTATTAAACAGCATGAGGAACCACTGCAGTATCCCTACAGTATCATATTTCCTGGTAAGATTCGACCATAAAGCAGTCACTATTGAAGTCATCATCTCCCACAATACCCATCTAGTTAGAGTCAGACATAAAAATGTCTCCAGAGTTGATACAACCTCTTGAGGGATGGTATAAACAGCTTCACAGCCCCTTCCCCCTCTGTAGAAACTGTCACCAATATCCAAAACTACACCAAAGCACTATACAAGCATGTATATAAGATGCATGGAATCAGGAATACCCGACAGGACTACATTATCCTCTGCAAGGATAAGTAAACCTGTCTGGTGGACATCTGCAATAAATAAACTCTGTAACAAGAGGAAGCAAATCACTGTCCAAGACCAAGAAGGAGCAGGTGCCCAATTGAAAGCAATGTCTCCTTAGCCTGAACAACAACTAAGAGCACTACTGAAATCCTCCAGAGCAAACTTTGTGTGTAAAATGGTGACATCTGCTATAGACAATCATAACTCCTTCTTCACAACTAACATTGGGTAAGACTGTAATCCAGGTCATAGCCTGCTATAGGTCTCCAACCATGTCCCTAGACCCTCTCTCCCCATTTCTAAGCACCGTGGAATCTGTCAGGGTCCACCCCAGCATTCTCTTACTAGGAGAATTCAACTACCCTTCCATCAACTGGGAAAACTACTCACGCACCAGAACACTGGACCAACGCTTCCTGGATTTCACCAATTCCAATGCCCTGGACCAGCTCATTTTGACCCCCACTACAGGAAGCAAGATCCTTGACCTGGTTATTATTAACATGGGTGACCGGTTGCTCTACACAAATAGTCAATCCCTCTCTTGTCAAATCTGACCATAAACTAATCACCATGGAAATCCACATCTCACCCACGCCCCCCTGTAAAAGTAACCACCTTGATAAACTTCTCCAAAGCTGACTTTAGACTCCTAAAAACAGAGGTGGCTAGCTTCATGGCACCCATGCCAATGGAAAATAGCTGCATGACTGCTGAATCATACACCAATGCACTGTACGAACATGTACACAAATGCATGGAACTAGCCATACCCAACAGAACCAAGACGCTCTCCTCCAAAAAAATGAAGCCAATCTGGTGGTCCCCTGCCATTAATAAACTCTACAACAGAAGGAAGAAACTGTTACAGAAAAAGGTGAGGTCCCAAGCATGCAAAAACTCCCTTATTAGCCTTAAAAAAAAGTTGAGATCCCTCATCAAATCCTCTAAAGCCAGCTATGAAGGCAGAATTGCAGCAGACACTATAAACAATCACAAAGCCTTCTATAGCTATATCAAGAACCTCCATGATAATACCCAGATTTGCTCTGAGATACTGTACAATGGTACCTCCTATACTGAGCCAGCAGATATTGCCAACATACTAGCCGACAGATTCAGTGCCAATTTTACCCCTCTTGCCCCCCTAAAGGACCAATCACAATACCAGAAGAATGCCAGGCACTCAGCATTACTGCAGCACAGGTTAAAGCTGCGTTGTCCAAAGCCAAGAATACAGCTTCCATGGAACCCGATAATATCCCTGACTGTGTTCTACATGAACTACAAACTGAACTGGCACCAGATCTGTATGCCCTGTTCAGTCACAGCCTCACCTCAGGCTTTGTCCCTACTGAATGGCGCAGTGCTACAGCCATCCCTCTCCATAAAGGGGGAGTGACTACAGACCCTGGTAATTATCGCTCCATTAGCCTGATGAGTCTGATATGTAAAGCTATGGTGTGCATCATCATGGGACTGATTAACAAAGGTATAGGAAATCATCAAACTCTAGACCACACACAATTTGGCTTTGTGAAAGGGAGATCATGTCTGCTGAATCTGGTTGACTTCTTTGAGTCAGTCATGTCACCAGGGCTGTGGATGAAGGTAAGGCAGTGCATACAGCCTACCTCAATCTGGCCAAGGCCTTTGATACCATTCCTCACTTGGGAATTATTGATAAACTCACCAAACTAGGCATCAACCCCTATATCACTAGGTGGGTTACAAATTGGTTCACAGATAGAACAAACAGTGTGAAAGTAGCGGACGCCAAGTCAGAATGCCAACCAGTCACTAGTGGAGTCCCACAGGGATTGGTCCTGGGTCCTCTCCTTTTCGGCATCTACTTTTCAGAAGTCCAGGCCAACATAAAGGGACTCTGGTTGACCAAATTTGCAGATGACTACAAGCTGGGAACAATTATTAACTTTCCAAGTGATGCAGACATCCTACAGAAAGGCCTCACTGAAACCAATGACTGCTGTCAAAACCATGGCCTTAAGCTTAACGCCAAAAATGTGTACTCATCCCCTTTGGTAAAAACTCAGTTCCCACTAATTACCACATAGATGGGAGCCCACTGAACACTGAAGGTGTTATAAGAGATCTGGGGACGCAGGTTGACAGCAACCTGTCCTTTGACCACCACATTGCCACTGAGGTCAGAAAGTCCTTATGTGTAGCGCATCTCATTACTAAGGGTTTTGCATACAGGAAGAAAGAGGTCATCGTCTCTCTCTCTATACTCTTCCGTCATTAGACCAATCATCGAGTATAATGTCCCATTTGACATGTACCTCACTAGACACCTGCAACAGCTGGAGAGGCCACAGAAGTACCTCATGAAGAGGATCATGGCCATTAAACACATGTCCTACACTGACAGACTCAAAAGACTCCAACTATTCTCTGTCTCATATCGTCTACTTAGAGGTGATCTTTGCTTGACTTACAAAGCCATGTCTAACCCAGCTCTGTTAGAAATGCTACATCTAAAGAAATCCTGATCTCTCCACACCACATGGTCCAGAGACCTCAACCTCATTACACAATCAACAGAACATGCTGGAGGGACAGGTTCCTCACCCAGAGACTGACAATGTTCTGGAATAGACTTCCCATACATGTTAAGCAGAGCACCTTGCTGACCCTCTTCAAGAGAAATCTTGATGAGTGGATAGGTAATAGAAAGTTCACCCCTGGGATCATTCCAGCGGCTCTACTTGATAGAGGCACTGGGAGTCAACGTCGGGTGGCACGATGCCAGGGCACTTTCATGGACTAGGCTTGTAAAGGTTCCAGGGCCATCAGCCTACTACACACCTATGAACATATGACCACAACCTCAAAGGAAGCACCCAGATCTGCTCAGAAGTAGTGGTCAAGGACACCACTTATACAAATGCCGTAGATATAGCAAACATGGTAGCTGACAGATTCAGTGAAAACTTCACCCCTCTGTTCCCCCCATCATTAGATCAGGACATCCCCAATACCTGGCCATTCCACTTATATGTAGGGAACAGGTCATCACTGCTCTCTCAAAGGCAAAAAACGCAGCCTTAATGGGACCCGATAACATCCCAGGCTGCATCCTACATGAACTCAGGCAGGAACTTGCAGCACCATTAAGCACCCTATTCAATCAAAGTCTGAGTACTGGCTTTGTCCCAGCTGAGTGGAGAACAGCCACAGTCATCCGTATGCAAAAAGGTGGAGCATCCACTGATTTGAGAAATTATAGACCCATCAGCCTAAATAGCCTGATCTGCAAGGCCATGGAATAGATTACCATGGGTGTCATTAACAAGGACATTGACAACCTACAAACACTCAGTCCCACACAGTTTGGCTTTGCCAAGGGGAGATCATGTATATTAAATTTGGTTGACTTCTTTGAGACAGTCAACAAAGCCATGGATGAGGGGAGGACAGTGCACACCTCCTACCTTTACCTGGCCAAAGCTTTTGACGCTATTCTCCACTCGGCCATAATAGATAAACTGTCTCAACTAGGCAGCGATCCATATGTTGCCAGATGGGTAGCAAACTGGTGCACTGATAGAACCCACCTAGTCAAAATAGAGGAAACCACCTCAAGCAGTAGAACTTTAACAAGCAGTGTACCCTAGGGTTCTGTCTTGGGGCATCTGTTATTTGGGATATACTTTTCTGAGGTGCAGGGCAAAATCAGTGGGCTATGGCTGACCATGTTTGCAGATGACCGCATGCTGGGTGCTGTCACCAACTCCCCTAGTGATGTGGACATCCTCCAAGAGGGTCTCACTCAGACAAATGACTGGTGCCAGAAACATAGCCTCAGGTTGAGTACCACAAAATGCATCATCATCGCCTTTGGGGAGAGTGACGTCCCCACATATCACATTAATAACAATGTCCTAAGCACACAATGAGTCTTGGGGGATTTGGGCACACAGGTTGATATTAACCTGACTTTTAACCACCATGTTTCTTCAATTGTATGGAAATCCTTCTGCATGGCCCACCTTATCAGTAAGGGTATCTCATCCAGGGACAAGGAGGTCATAACATCACTGTATTCTTCCCTTATAAGGCCCATTATTGAGTACAATGCCCCTTTCAGCATGCACCTCGCAAAGTACATGCAGCAGCAACTGGAGACCACAGAGGTTCCTAACCAGGAGACTCCAGGTCCTCAGACATCTACCATACACAGATAGGCTAAAAGCCCTATCCCTCTACTCAGATTCAGGCAGACTGTTCAGAGCTGACCTCTGTCTTGCATACAAGGTAATCCTGGACCCCACCATGAAGGGACTGCTGCATATCTGTAAGTCAAGCTCCACTTCAGTAACCCACATGAGTGCCCTCAACCTGGTCTGTGACATCAACAGGACTTGTTGGCAGGACAGATTTATGTCCCAGAGACAACCCCATCTGTGGAATAGACTCCCTCTCCACATCAAGCAGAGTACCTCTTTACCCCTTTTCAAGCACAACCTGGATAACTGGATAGGAAACAGGAAATACATCCTTGGGATTCCACCTGTGTCCCCGTTGGACTGGGGCATTGGGTGCTGACTTGTATAAACGTGGGCTAAACTCTTGGCTAGACTTATAAGGGCCTCAGGGCCAATAGGCTAGTAACCTCCTATGATTCTATGATCCTATGAATACTGGTTATGGCCCTGTGTGCTGTGACAGAGTGTGTTATCTCTCCACTCCCATCAGTGTCATCTACTGAGGTGTGTCCCCTATGGGCAATGTCCCGGTACCATGTCATACAGCCATCATCCAACAAATAGGTGAGTGTTACTACAAGTATATGGGGACAGTCCAGCAACATCCATGTGACACAATGACAGACAGCACTGCAAACGTCCTGTAGGGTATCTTCCCTGTAGGTGTCCAGCTTCTGCAGTACACAGATGTTTGGGGAATGTGTACATGTGCCTGGTATATGTGGACCTTCTGCCAGAAAAATGTGGATGTTTGGCAAACAGTTGGACAGTACGTAATAGTTGTTCTGAGACTGTGAGGAATCTGGCTGTCACATGCCATAACTCTCAGAAAACAGTTAAGGTACAGTAATATCTGTTACTGTATTCATTCCCATACGTTATAAGCTCAATATTTGCACTCTGTTGCTGAGGTAGGGCCTATGTCTCCCTACTATTACTAGCTATGACCTGAAGTCCTGTGTAGGGGGTTACCAGGTATGCTAGCCATAGCTCTCAGGTGATGACATATGGATGTCAAGTACAAAGTGACCTAGCTAGAGTACATCAGGGACAGTCAGGGACACTTGTACAATGTTTGAACTATTCCTGTGTGACATTCACAGACTGAGAGTAGCTGAATGACAGTACATCATGTGATATGCCAGCTCTGTCCACCATTACTTACTGTCACTATTGTCTAACACACAATCCAGTAGCACTCACACAGGAGCCGACCATTGTAGGAGGGACTCAAAGGGCCAGAGCTGTGATGTATGTCACAGCAGGCAGAGTTGACAGGGAAACCTGTAGGTACTGGACAGCTGACTAGCAGCAACATGTCATTCCAAAATATGTACTACAGGCCTACTGTCATAAACCCTATTCCTCATAAGTACATCTTCCCAACTGCATCCCATTACATGGGGACTTCTATTACATGCCTGGCAGAGTGCTGTATTCCTTTTTGTGCAGAAATCCTGAAGAGTAATGCTTGTGGTATCACAGTCTGTCTTTGTAAAGAAAATCACAGACCTGTTTACCATAGGCAGCAACTTGTCTTTTGTAGGTAATGCTAATGAACAGGTGATTGATTCACAGGCAATCTGTGGGTCAGACTTGCTAACTGTATCCAGAACAGCTGGGTTGCACTTTCATTACCCAATGGCATGGCACAACAGTGCTATATTTAAGGCCTTCATGTAGGCCTTGTCCCCTTTCCTAGTCTGTGAGATGGACATTATCGAGGTGTGGAGACTACAGCATCACAGAGAGTAGGTAGAAATACTGTCCACTGTTAGGATTTATGCGGTATCTCCACCGTTTTGCATGCTATGTTTGGCCATTGTGAAAAAACTTTCTGATTATGTACGAGCTTAGTGTTAAACAATGTTGGTTGAGGTCAGTAAGGTGGAAGACAAATGTGAGTGTCATACTTTATATGCATCAGAATATGCATGCTGCTGCAGTAGCTGCTGGTCTATCTTTTGTGTATATTTGTAGGGGAAGACTGTGACACATGTCCCTGTAGCTTGACCTTTGCCCCCCCATCCTTTTATGTATGGGTGTTGTGTGGATCTCTTGTTCTAGGTGGTTGTGAGGTATGGCAGGTCTGTAGCAGGTAGCTGAACATACTGTCACATATGTCATACACTGCAGTTGCTCCTTTTTTCCCAGGAGTCATACTGGGAAGTGTGAACACATTGGAGGACAGCAAGCTGTATGTGTTAGTGAGGGAGCAGTTTCAGCTCTGTTCTTGCAGCATAGCCAGGGTGATGGAACCCATAACAGTCCAGGTGAGGCATGTGCTTAAGGTACATCTGTTATGTAACAGTGCTAATCGGAGAGTAGTAGGCGATATATAAGCAGCCTATACAGATTTGTGCAGTGTATCCCTACCTATAGGCTTTTGATGTGCTAAGATGGGTAGCAATGAATGCAGTAGCAGCACCCTGTTTTGGTTAAAATTTAAGTAGTCAGTCATTATTTGTTGTAGTCACATGCATGTAATTGAAGTGCAACATACTGGATTCGAACCCAGTGCTGTGTGTGGCAAAATGTACAATATGCTAGGAATTTAACAGACTGAACTATTGAGTCAATACTGCAGCAGGTGCATTTGCAAGATACATGTGCATGCATATAGTCTGTTACACAGGACTGGCATTAGCATGTGTGTTTGGATGGGTATGATGTGTAACACTGAACTGTCTGTCATGATTTAGTAACCTCAAGCTGTACTGACTTGCCAGTACTTCAACATACAGAATAGGTTTTGTGACAACTGTGCCAACAGTAGGTGGCACAACTGTGGACATTCTGCAACAGTCTGTACAGTTGTCAGCTATACCTAATATCCTAGGCTTCACATCCATCCATCATTATTTATTTGGCTGTGTACTGGTTTGGTGTCTGCATCACAGTCCCAAGTACACTCTTAATTTTCCCATTATATGTGCAAGTAGTGTGTCACTGGCAATCAGAATATGTTTACGGAAACACCTATTTTATATCAGAGCTGAGTTACCTAGTGGGCTAATGCAGTATGCTGTAGTTAGCAGGGTCCTGGGTTCAAGTTATGGCAGGTATAGTTATTTTACAGATGTGCCTAACAGTGTCAGAAGCACAGAAGGTGATTAAGGCAGTTTTAAGTGGGTTTGGGGGGGGGGGTTGCACGGTGCACCACATTGCACAACCCTGTTTTAACCCATGCTAATTCCAAAAAAGAAAAGAAAAAAGGAGTGATAGGAAAGTGTTGAAATCGGGGCAAGCAGGGGGAAAAACACTGTGAAAGGTAGGTAGGGATATGCAGGAAGGGTGTCGGAAAGGACCATCACTCTCCATTTCTTGTTCAGCAACAGCTGTGCAGGCTGTAAATAATTTGGATATAAAAACAGCTGCAAACAAAAGAAAAATATATGCAAAAACCTACAGGCAAGAACCAAAAAAAAACAAGATTTAATCTCTCTTCGGTGCTTCAGGAAAACCTTCAAGGAGTATAAATTAACAAACAGCACATATATTTAAATATACATAATGATTAATCAAACATCCAATCAAAAAACACAAAAAATTAAATCAGCAGCTTCCAATTACATTCCAAATTAAGGCCCAAGGGGGACAAATTACCAAACTTTAAAATAAAAATAGTTTCCTTATACAGTAGTCTTTTTTTATACATATTTCCAGAATGAAAACCAACAGGAACTTTTTCTAAAATGGTGGCTTTTCAGCCATTTGGATTAGAATTATGAAACTGAGTAAAATGCTTCATCACGGGACTTTCCTCTTTCTATTTTTTTTAATATTCCTTATATGTTCCTGTAGTCAAGTTTTACATTTCCTCTTGCTTTCACCTATATAAACAAGACCACGTGGATATTGAAAGGCATAGATTATACCTTCAGTATCACAAATAAATATCTCTAAAGGACAAAAAATATAACCATTAATAGAAGAAAAAGTCCTGCCAACATAAACACATATATTAAAGTGACCACAGGAAAAAGTACCCATCAAATGAGAGAGGTACAGAGTAAAAACGGGAGTTGAAACTGGGAACTGAAAATAATTATGTACTAGAATGTACATCAATTTTCTAGCCCTTTATATGATATGCCTAATCAAGATGAAAGTATACTAACTAAATCTCTAAACTTAAATAAATAATTCCAATAATATTTAACTACATTAATTAAGATAGAGCTAAAAACACTGTATGTAGTGATAAAATAATTTTTTCTCATGTCTTCTTTTTTCATTATTTTATTACCACATTCCAATATATTTAATGACCCAATATTTTTGGGAGGCAAACACAACACACAATAGTCACCTTATCCACTGCATACTGTAACAAATCTTTGCTATAACCTCTAGATTCAAACACTGAACACATTTCTAAATGTAAACAATTTGGAATTTGGAGCCCACAAGGCAACATAAATTTGTTGATTGATTCGTGTAATGATTAAAGTGTGTCCAGTGGACGTGGGTGCAAAATGGAGACCTATGTATAGGCCGGTATTTTTTTGTGGGACAGATGCCTTTTTTTTTTTTTTTTTTTTTTTTTGTAAGGAGAGAGTAGGATGTTGGGGAAGGGATATGGGTATCTGTGGGAGGTAATTTGGGTAGGAGAAGCTGCATTTGCAAACAGACAAGACAGACAAAATATCATACAGGGGGCAGTGTATGACACATGAGGGGGTAAACACCTTGGATGGGGAGGGTGTTGTGGAATCGGAGAGCCATGTGCCCCTAGACATCAGCAGTGAGACTGATCTTCCCACCAATGGACAGTCAACACTGCTTCTTCACTGCCAAGAAGGTGGCTGTACTGGGGGCTGGATGCTGGGGCCACCTTACTCCTCCAGGTTGTCTAGTCTGCACTCAGTTTGGTGCAGGTGATCTTCATAGCCATGGTGCATGATCCTGTGCACCATACCTAGTAGCCATTGCTGGATAATATGGGCCAAACTGTAACCCCTACAGATACACAACTACAGGGGACTATTACATGTCAGGGGGCCATAAATGACTACCAAGATGTACTGTGGCCTGATGCAGTGTGACTGTGCTAGTGACATAAATCAACTGGTTGATAAATCTATGTCCAAGGGATGTGGCAACAGTGATCACAGTTTGTGACAGCAAAACACTAGAGTGACATGTATCATGCACAGTACATAGAGTTTACCTAACATGCCGTCCTTGGCAGGCATGGGATCAGACTATCAGCAGACATTCACAGTCACAACAGGCATACAGCCATACCAAGATTAATCAGTTTTAATTCTTTTTTTCAATGTTATGACTATTGTACTTATGGACTTTATTTACTGACGTCTTATTACCTTGCTGAACAATGCTGTTAACACTCTGGTACATCTGAACACAGAAACGATTAACCCATTTGAACAGCTACTACAACCATTTATTTAACTGTCATTCCTGTGGGGAGAACATCTGTTAACAATACATAAGTGTTTCTATAAATATTAAGTAGTAGTTATCCCTGGATTCAAACCTTGGTCTGTGTGTGACAAAATGTACATAACACCAAGCAGTTATCAAACCTAGCCCCTGCTGAATATTGATTGACTGATATGTGCCTAATGCTCACCTGGTAACAGAATATGAACTGGTAATAGAAGTAGAGTGTTATACAAGACTGCAGTGACACTTGAACACACAAATATGAGATTCATGCATGACAGAAATAGTAGGTGAGCTGTGCATTAATACATGGAATGCAGGTGTAGACACTTAACCCCTAGTGGGTGGGCATACGTTTGATGTGTACAGACCATACTGGAGTGCTGGGTTGGCTACCTGACCCATATACAGTTGTAGATGGTATATTTGCAGTCTACAGCTATTACAGTTTCATACTTGCCTGCAGCAGCATACTCAAGAGCAGGAATGCATATATCTTAAATACAATGGTTAACACAACACAGTCCTGAGATACACAACACACCTTGGGTGTTCCTGTTATTGGCTCAGATCTTAGTGCAGAACAAATATCATTATGCATTATATCTTGTTGTACAGCTTTACATCTACAATTCAACAAAGCACTCTTTATTAGCAAACCTTCAGTCACTTAGTGGTATTATTCCTGCTTTTAATTCACAGCAGATGTAATACTCAATTTCATGACCAACAGCCCAAAATACACACATATTGCAAAACACAGCTTGTAAAAAAAAAAAAAGAAGATGTTACTACAAGGGGGCAAGCCCCCTTGCACACCCCCTACTTAAATATACCAACTCCGAGGTCGCTCTACAGCAGGGAATAGGAAAACTTCCCATTCCACGCTGTACTGTCAGTGTAGCACAATCTCTGAGTTGGTATATTTAAGTAGGGGGTGTGCAGGGGGGTTTGCCCCCCTGCAGTAACGCCTTCTTGTTTTTTTTTGTTTTTTTGTTTTTTTTTTTACAATTTGAAAAGATCGATCTTCTGAAATATTGATCATATGGTCTCGACCATGTGGTTTTTGATATTTCAGCAGTTCAGTGTTTTCAAATGTAACTAATATATATATATGTGTGTGTGTATACACACACACACACACACGCGCGCACACATAGATGCATGCATGCGCATACACACTCGCACACATGGGCGTACTGATAAATCAAGAACTTACCTTCCAGCATGCTATCTTACACCCTGAAAAAAACTTCCCACACTCCTGCCTCTACATCAGTACACCAATGTCAAATTTCACTGTCAGTCTCAAGTTATCTCAGTCTGCCTGGGCTAATAGAAAGTGCTATTTACTGCTTTGAGCAGAAGCCAGATGACACACTCGTTAAGCATTGCTTTGGACATCCTCAACAGTTGTGTGGATTGGTTAGAAATCATTTAATAATACCAAACTGTAAATGTATTAAGATGATCTTTTATTGCACTTGGAGTTGTAGAACTGGATAACTCCATGCATATGTGCAGAGTCTGAGCAACTGTAATAAAGCAAAAATGTGGAAAGTTAACTTTCTACTAATTCTTGTACTATTTCTAATACTATTTTTTTTCTTTATGTAATGGATGAGCTGCAGCCCACTGTACCACATGCTTCCCCTGTTTGGTACTGTTTCTACACTGGTGTCTGGCCTTCAGCAGTGGATTTAACACCTATGTTTCTTGTCTAAAATCCTCTTTACTCTCTCTGTATGCAGCAACGCCTTTGCACATATGGTGAGAGTTACCTCACATAAAGCTCTACTCTTACACATTTGCTGTCTTCAGGCCACTTTTGCATTAGCCACTATTCAGGGAGATATACTAGCGTGTGTGTGTGTGTGTGTGTGTGTGTGTGTGTGTGTGTGTGTGTGTGTGTGTGTGTGTGTGTGTGTGTGTGTGTGTGTGTGTGTGTTTACTATTAATATCTTGATGTTGGAATGTATGCCTATGAATTATTTGAACTACAGATGTTCGAAAAGTTCATATGAGTATATTCCAAATGTTTGAATGTTATATTTGCGAATGTCCTGTGCATTCGCAAATATAAACATTCAAAGGGATATACAGAGATTGCAGTACAGTGTGGTTAGGGAAATACATCCCTTTCCTCACTGTAGTGCGATCTCAGAGTTGGAATATATAGTTGGGTGGGTGTGGGCCCTGAATAAACGGAATGATAGTTGCAGGAGGTTGGGATTTACAGCAAGGGTGGTATTGTAGTTAATTGCTGTAAAACGTCGAATTCGACATTTTTGGTAATTACTGTAGATTTATGACTAAATGAACAGTCATAAATCTGCAGTTTCACCATTAATTGTTGATATTTAAGTACAAAATGATTTTGAATTTCATACTTTTAATAGTAAACTGTGTGTGTGTGTGTGTGTGTGTGTGTGTGTGTGTGTGTGTGTGTGTGTGTGTATACTTGAATGTGCGCACACAGGCATGTGCGTGTGTGTGTGTTGTGTGTGTGTGTGTGTGTGCGAGCGTGCACGTGTGTGTGTGTTTGTGTGCATTATACATGAGTATGTGTATGTTTGCTTGAATACATATTTGCGTGTAAGTTCACATTTTACTGCAATGTCATCAATCTCATACCTGTCTTTCACATGTTGTTTAGTAGCTAGTAACCACTGTTTTTCTAATCCACAGTGAGCTGCTTCCACATGCCACAACATGCTTTCTTGTCTAGGGTTACTGCTTGGCATATTGTTTTCAACATGCAGCACCCTATGATATTATATTCTGATATTTTTCTTCTGTGTGTTTCCTTATACTTGGTCCTCTAGTCTGTATTTCTTATCCTCATTATTATTATCTGTGTAACTATTTACTGTGGAAATCTGTTTGGATAAATGTGGCAACCATATGAAATCATTATTGTGAGTCCTGGAATAGTGATACTGAAAGACTGAAAATGTGGACTTAGTAAGTCTGAGATTGCTGTTCCTTAGAATGTTTCTTTTTCTCCAAGAACTGGTGATCTAAGTTATGGTATTCCAAGTTATGGTATATGTAAGATTAGGGGTGTGAGGGGGTTGCTTCCCACATTTGGGGATGCAAGGAACATTAAAACTAAAAAAAACAATGTTCAACATTCACTATTCTTATATGTTTTCAATCATTTCTGTCAGTCTGAAACTCTCTTTTATGAGCCACAAGATTTTCACGCTTAAAGTCTTTTCTACTATTACTAATATTTTTAGTTTTGTGGTTTTGTACACTATTCGTTACCAGTGTGAATTTTGTTAATTAGTTTATTTTTATCTGTTTGTTTAGCATTTATTAACACAGTGAGTGGGTTGGTCTGAGGTATACTATTGTATTTGGCAAAAAGTGCCTTCCTGTGAGCTCTTTTGCCAGACTTGGCCACATCATAATGTCATCCTTAAAAACATATGTGTTTGTGGTTGAACTGTGGAAAATAGGAAATATGTGTATATGCTGAAACTGAAACTGATTTTTCTTTAGTAAAGATGTTACAAAGTTTTAAAGAATAAAATAGTTGTACAGAAACAAAAACTGTTTAATTTGAAAAGATCTGCAAAAAATTTGACAAAACATCACACTTCTACTGTAAAGCTACAGAAAAATGTTAATTGCAAACTGTGAAGGGTAAAGAGACTACAAAGACACCATTTGCTGATGTTACAGAAGGGTTTAGATCCACAGAATGAGAATTCTGATGTCATCTGATTTGCTGATATTCAGTAGGTCGTCACTATTGGATTGGATTATGCCTTGTATACCAAACACAGGTCATCTCTTAGCAGTCTGTAGGATACCGAGTATAATGACAGGGCTTTAAGCCAGTCCATGTAGGACATATTGTTTAGGCCTTTTATCTTTTCAGTAAGGTATCTCTATGGTCATTCCAGTTATTGCATGTGTCAGGACAAATACATGACAAAGGGGGTATTATCCTCAGTGAATGACCTAATTACACCTGAGTAAAGGTGGTTAGTGATATCTCTAGATTTGACTGCAATCCTTTTTTAAGCTGCAGAATATAGAAGGAATTTCTGATAATACTGGACAAATGTTGGTCAAAAAATAGGTCACTGCCAACATAAATTCTCAAATCCTGAACAACTGCATCAGCTCTTAGAGGCTTATTGTCATTATGGTAGTTCTCTGGGACAGATGACTTCTCAAAGGATACAATAATGCATTTTTGATTTTTAGTTTCAGTCTGTGATTTTTGTACCAGTTATTTGCTTGGGACAAATATTCCTGCAGGATGGCTAAGTTATTTGGAGATTTAATGAGGGTTCTTCTCTTGAAGTCATCTGCAAACTTAGTCAGCCAGAGCCCTTTGGTATTGACTTTTATGTCAGAACAGTAGATGCCAAACAGGATAAGTTTCAGCACTGAACCCTGGGGAACGTCACTAGTGATTGGCCTCTTTATGGTTCATAGGTAGGTAGTAGGCTATCAGCCCTAGGGTATACAAGACCAACCAAAAAGGTACCCTGGCTTTTGCCACCCAAGAAAATCGAGCAGAGCCACAGAAGTGATTCCCAGTATAAATTTCCTATTTCCCATCCAATCATCAAGATTTTTCTTGAAGAATGCTAATGAGGAGCTTTGTTTGATATAGATAGGTAGTTTATTCCAGAGTATGGGAAGTCTCTGGGACAGGAATCTATCCCTCCGGCATGTTATGTTTATTGTGGTGACAAGGTTTAGGTCCCTAGAGCATGTAACTGGGAGGGATTGGGATTTCTTTAAGTGGAGCTTGTCCAACTGCTCTGGATTTGACATAGCTTTGTATGTTAGGCAGAGATCACCTCTGAGTAGGTGATAAAAGCTGGAGTTTTTTGAGACGGTCTGCATAGGGAATCTGTTTGAGGCCAGTAATCCTCTTTGTGAGGTATTTCTGTGGCCTTTCCAGTTGTTGTAGATGTCTTGTGAGGTACATACCAAAAGGGGCATTGTACTCTATAATGGGTCTAATGAGCGATGAGTAGAGGGGAACAATGACCTCTTTTTTTTCTGGATGAGAAACCTTTTGTGATGAGGTGTGCCATGTAGAAGGATTTCCTGATTACTGTGGCAATCTGATTATCAAAGGAGAGACTACTGTCCACCTGTGTCCCAAGGTCTCTTATCACACTTTCAGTGTTAAGTATACTACCGCCTATGTTGTAGTGCATGGGTACAAAGTTTTTACCAAAGGGGATGACAATGCACTTTTTGGCATTGAGCTTGAGGCCATGGCTTTGACACCAGCATTTGTCTCAGTGATGCCCTTTTGTAGGATGTCCACATCATTAGGAGTTTCGATTATGGCTCCTAGTTTGCAGTCATCTGCAAACTTCGTTAGCCAAAGACCTTCTCTGTTAGCCTGTACTTCAGAGAAGTAGATAAACAGGAGAGGACCCAGGACTGAACCCTGTGGTACTCCACTTGTCACTGTTCTGAAGTCGGATTTGGAGTCTGCTACTTTCACAGTGTGGGTTCTGTCAGTGAGTCAGTTGGCAATCCATCTTGTGACATAGGGATTTATACCTAGTTTAGTGAGTTTATCTATAATTCCAGAGTGAGGGATGATGTTGGAAGCCTTGGCAAGATCTAGATAGGCTGCGTGAACCACCTTATCCTCGTCTACGGCTTTGGTGACTGCTTCAAAGAAGTCTATCAGGTTTAGGAGACACAATCTGCCTTTTACAAACCTGAACTGGGTGGGGTCCAGAGTTTGGAGATTACCAATGTCTTTGTTTATAAGTTCCATGATGATACGTTCCATGGCCTTGCAGACCAGGCTTGTCAGGCTAATGTGGCGGTAGTTCCCGGGGTCTGTGTTGGCTCCCCCTTTGTGGAGTGGGATAATTGTCACTGTGTGCCATTCAGTGGGCACAAAGTCTGAGGTGAGGCTATGACTGAACATGGTACTAAGGTGGGGTGCCAGTTCATTCTGTAGTTCATGTAGAACACAGCCTGGGATGTTGTCTGGTCCCATGGATGCTGTGTTCTTGGCTTTGGAGAGTGTGTTTTTTAACTGTGCGGCCATGATTACAGGAACTTTGAATTCTTTCGGTATAGAGATGGGCTCTTTAAGGGGGTGAGATTGGGGTAAAGTTAGCACTGAACCTATCTGCCAGAATGTTGACAATATCAGTTGGGTCTGTATATTTAGTGGCATTGTGCCATAACTCAGAACATATCTGAGTGTTGCCATTGAGATTCTTGACATAGCTATAGAATGCTTTGTGGTTTTCTTTAGAATCAGTGGTGATTTTGTTTTCATAACTAGCTTTGGAGGATTTTATGAGGGATCGCAGCTTCTTACTGAGGCTGACCAGGGAGTTCCTCCACTCATGGGATTTTACTCTCTTTTGCAACAGTTTCTTCCTTCTGTTGTACAATTTGTTTATGGCAGGGGACCACCAGATTGGCTTCCTTTTTTTGGAGGATAGCATCTTGGTTCTGTTTAGGATAGCACGATCCATGCGCTCGTGTAAGTGCTTATAAAGTGCAATTGTGCAGGATTCAGTAATCGTAACTGTATTGTCCATCTGCATGGGTGTCAAGAAATTCACCACTTCTGTCTTTAGAAGCATGAAGTTGGCTTTGAAGAAATTTTTTACCATGGTTTCCTGAATGGGGTGGGGGCAGGATGTGCATATCTAGGGTGATTAGCTTATGGTCGGATCAGACCAATGAGGCGTTGACTTCAGGTGTGGAACACCGGTCACTCATGTTGGTAATGACAAGATCTAGGATATTGTTGCCCCTGGTGGGGGTGTGGATAAGCTGATCCAGGGCACTGAAGTTTATGGATTCCAGAAAGCGTTGAGAGAAGGAGTTGGTACATGAGCAGTTTTCCCAGTTAATGGTGGGGTAGATGAAATCTCCCATTATTAGGGTTTTGGTTGAACCCTAATATTTTCCAGTACATCAAGAAAAGGGGAGTGGGAATCCTGGGGCATGGTGGGGGATCTGTAGCAAGCTACAATTTGGATTACAGTTTTGCCCAGAGTTAGTTCCACTTGGATAACCTCAGATGCTTTGTGCTGAGTAACTAGCCTGGAGGTGTGGATATCCTTAATGAATAAGGACACACCTCTGCTTTTGGTGTTTCAGTCCAGGTTATATGGCCGAAAAGTGTGGTATGAGTTATAGCTTGGTAGTGCAGGGGTGCTCTCTGGACCCTTGATCCAGGTCTCAGTCACTGCACAGATATTGATGGTCTCCATTTTAAGGAGTGCCTCGAGTGAGTGCATTTTGAGATTTAGACTTCTAGCATTGAGTAAAATCACCCTCAGTTTTTGCTTGCCTGTTCCTGCTATGGTGGTGAATTTGTCATTTGAACCTTGCCTAAAAAAGGCACTATAGGGGTGGCAAGAACCTTAGCCAGTATCTGGAATCCCAGGGGTGACAGGTGCAGTCCATCTGTGGCAAAGCATCATGGTCTGTCGACCATGTCATCCCAGACAGACAGATTCTGCATCCCTTTAGAATGACACCAGAAGCTTAGCCAATTGTTGAAGTCAATCATTTTGTCCTTGTATTGCGATATCATTCTGGGTGATGGCAGAATGTTACTCAGGGCTAGGGTCCTACCTACCTGGGACACAAGATCAGAGAGATCTTCCATGTCTCTTTTCATGTAGTCCAGGGAGGTACGTCTCAGGTCGTTCACACCAATATGGACAATGACAGAGTCATATTTGTACTTGTTGTGGAGTGACCTGAGTGCATGGGTTATGTTGTGGATCCTGGCATCCAACAGGCAGCTGACAGTAACCTTCTCCTTGTTTAGCCTGGTGATTGGGACATCAGTGTGCCTGACTATAGAGTCACCTATGACTAGTGTGTTGGGTACGTTGTTTTGTCTTATTGGCTGTGGTTGAATAGCACACTGAGTCTGCGGGCTATGTGTCATTTGGGTTGTGTTGGGGGATGGAAGTTGCTTGCATTTCTGCTTTGGAGGTCTCTGTTGTTTGAGCAGATTATTATTGAGAGCCTCAGTGAATGTTTTTGTGTTTTCTATGTCTGGATTTTGGAGGTGTAGATTTAGTGAGACTATGTGATAAGTGTGATGTGGTGCAAGTGTTTACCTTCTCCTCTTGACTGTCAAGTTCATTCTTGGTTGGAGAGAGCTTTACCTCCAGTTTCGCTAGATAAGTGCATCTCCCACAGGCTGTAGTGTTGGGTGGTAGGAGGAGAGGGTTGTCTGTGTACATGAGGCAATTTCTACATAGCCTCAAGATGCCCATTTTCATCGGATAGAAAGGAGAGAACACTGGGAGCTGACCCTTGGACATGCCTGAATAAAAAACAATTTTCCTCTAGATAAGTGAGGAAAGTGAGTACAAGAGCTGTTTTTCTCAAAGCAAGTGAGGAAAGTAAGTACCAAAACTGTTTTCCTCTAGGTAATGAGGAAGATTGAGTGATGTAGTAATTAGTAGCTTATTTAGTGCTTACAACAAGTTCTGAGCAAGTGCTGATCACGAATAAGCAAATTCAAGTGCTAAAACTAAGAATCTGTCTCTGGACTAAACTCGTTACAGGAAAGGGGGGAAACAAGTGCACATGCGGGCTATTTTGATTGCCTGCATCCTAACTGTGAACCGGTTAGCAATGAATGAGTGATGCAGGGATTTATGTCCAGTTTAGCTTGTCTACAATGCCCAAGTGGAGATTGTGTTAAAAGCTTTGGTCATATCAAGGAATGTGATGTGTACTGTTTTACCTTCATCCATTGCTTTAACTTAAAGACCAGTCCACCAGGTTTAGTGAGCATAACCTGCCCTGGACAAGTCCAAACTGAGACTGGTCCATCATTTGGAGAGTCCCTATGTCCTTATTGATTAGTTCCATGATATGTACTTCCATGGCTTTGCATATGAGACCGGATGGACTTATGGGCCTGTAATTGCCTGGGTCTGTGGAAGGTCCTCCATTTTCTGCTATGTTTGAGGCATTTTGGAAAGTAGTAACTTTGATATGCCAACTGGTCAGCTGTTGGCAGTAAACTAACAAGTAAGTAGAAAAGAACATTGTAACACTCAGTGAGATTTTCACATTCTCCTTTAAATGTGTGTGTGTGTGTGTGTGTATTGGCAAATGCAGTAGTTTACAGTGGTAAGAGTTAATGGAGATTAGCTAGCACCACAAGGGACTGTGAAGTGGATGTACCTTATTTATGTAGGCTGGTATATAAACCAACCTAAAGTAGCAGTTTTCATTTGTAAACATTTTTAATATCAGTCTTTCTTTTAGATATATATATATATATATATATATATATATATATACACATACATGCATGTATTAATACATATATATTTTTCCTCTCGTTTAGTGGTCTCAGGAGTAGTGATTCAAGGTCCATACCTCCCATACTCCTATACCATCACAAATTAACTGATGGAATTATAGTGGATCATACTCTTAAATACCACAGTATCATATGCTGCACCACTTTTGCTATTTGTGTGGCATACCTTTACATTGATGTGGTTATGCTATTTTCTTCACACACTGTTAATACTATGCTCTGAATGGACAAAATTATGTTTAGTAGATTATGATTCAATTATATGGTGAAGTTCTCTCATGTGATTTTATTAAGCTTTATGTAATCATGCTTTTTGCTATCTTATTTTATTGTGATGATCAGATCATATTTATCATAAACAATGGCATTTTATTTTGTATCTTCTACATACTCAATATTTTCAAAATAAGTACAATAACCACTAACTGTTATTAAAATATCATCTTACTAAACTGATCTTCCTTTCTGTATTCTTTTACAACATATATTTAGCTTTCTGCAAAACAATTCAAGTGACAAATGGGTGGATTTTATTGAACCTGAAATCCAATGTGTTATATAAGCTCCATCAGTTAATCTCACTGCAGAATGCAACAAGTCATTCCACGAGGTACACGCTGGAAGAACATAAAGGAAAGCTATTTCATTATTTACAGTAACTAGCCTGTGGTGGTGACTGTTATAGAACCATAAATTATGGTGTGTAAAGATAGCCGATAGCATTTTGTGGAGTACATTGAATACTCCTCAGAGAAGATTTTCTCAGTTTCTGGAACTTTCAGCTAAATGTATTAGATAAACTGACTGTTTTTCCTTGCCTAAGAAAAAATAATATTTCACATATAACTCATTGTTCCAGAATGTACTCTTAGGACATCAAAGATTTTCTGACTTAGGCAACTATAAACTTCTAAAAATGGTACCTAAAAAGAATATATGTTCAGGCTGAAAAAAAAAAAAAGTAATACAGATAACCACTGGATGTTTTTTTTTTTTTTTTACATTTGTTGCATTCAGATTACATCCCTAGCAAATGATGTACGTTCAAATAAAATCAAAGGACAAAGGTGACCACTGAAAACACTTGTCATTGCAATATTGCTATTCTCACCTGGGATTTTTCTTTTTACTTGATTTTTTTTTTTTGTCTAGCCCATTGCTTTTTTTCACTGAATGCTCTTTTCCTTTCTAATCAGATTTTCCAGTATTTATAAAAGAGAGCTATGAATAGTAAGACGTTGGTAACTCTGATGAGACATTATGGTGATGCATCTTTAAGTTAAGATTTCAGCTGATTAATCTTTCTAGCCTTAAGACTACAACTGCTCACTTCCAGAGTTCTACTTCATAGGTAGGTACTAGGCTATCAGCCCAAGGGCCTAAGTAAGTCTGGCCAACAAGGTTCCCTGGCTTACGCCACCCAGGAAAGTTATTTTCTTGTGCTCCTGTCAAGCAGAGCCACAGAAGTGATCCCGGGGTGTATTTCCTATTTCCCATCCACTTATCAAGATTTTTCTTGAAGAGTGCTAATTAGGAACTTTGCTTGACATAGATAGGTAGCTTGTTCCAGAGTATGGGAAGTCTCTGGGACAGGAATCTATCCCTCCAGCATGCTCTGTTTATTGTGGTGACAAGGTGTAGGTCCCTAGAGTATGTAGCTCGGAGGGATTGGAATTTCTTTAGGTGTAGCATGCCCAGCAGCTCTGGGTTTGACATAGCTTTATACGTTAGGCAGAGATCACCACAGATTAGGCGATATGATACGGAGTAAAGCTGGAGTTTTTTTGAGACAGTCAGTGTAGGGCATCTGTTTGAGGCCAGTAATCCTGTTTGTGAGGTACTTCTGTGTCCTTTCCAGCTGCTGCAGATGTCTTGTGAGGTACATTCCAAAAGGGGCATTGCACACTATAATGGGTCTAATGAGTGTCGAGCAGAGGGGAACAATAACCTCTTTTTTCCTAAATGAGAACCCTTTAGTGATGAGGTGTGCCACGTAGAAGGATTTCCTGACTACTGTGGCAATGTGATTATCAAACAAGAGACTACTGTCCACCTGGGTCCCCAGGTCTCTTATCACACTTTTGGCATTAAGTAGACTGCCACCTATGTGGCAGTTCATGGGTACAGAGTTTTTACCAAAGGGGATGACAATGCACTTTTTGGCATTGAGCTTCAGGCCATGGCTCTGACACCAGGCATCTGTCTCAGTGAGGCAGTTCTGTAGGATATCCACATCATTTGGGGACTCGGCTATGGCTCCTAGTTTGCAGTCATCTGAGAACTTTGTTAGCCAAAGGCCTTTTATGTTAGCCTGTACTTCAGAGAAATAGATACCAAACAGGAGAGGTCCCAGGACTGAACCCTGTGGTACTCCACTTGTCACTGGTTTGAAATCAGATTTGGAGTCTGCAACTTTTACAGTGTGGTTTCTGTCAGTGAGCCAATTGGCAACCCATCTTGTGATGTAGGGCTTTATACCAAGTTTAGTGAGTTTAGCTATAATTCCAGAATGAGGGATGCTGTTGAAAGCCTTGGCAAGGTCATGATAAGCTATGTGAACCACCTTTCCCTCGTCTATAGCTTTTGTGACTGCCTCAAAGAAGTTGAACAGGTTCAGGAGGCATGATCTGCCTTTCACAAACCTGAACTGGGTGGGGTCCAGAGTTTGGAGGTTACCAATGTCTTTGTTTATGAGTTCCATGATGATACGTTCCATGGCCTTACAGACCAGGCTCATCAGGCTAATAGGGCGATAGTTCCTAGGATCAGAGGTGGATTCTCCTTTGTGGAGTGGGATAACTGTTGCTGTGCACCATTCAGTGGGCACAAAGACTGATGTGAGACTGTTATTGAACATGGTGCTTAGGTGGGGCGCCAGTTCATTCTGAAGTTCATGTAAAATGCAGCCTGGGATGTTGTCCAGTCCCATGGATGCTGTGTTTTTGGCTTTAGAGAATGTAGCTTTTACCTGCGTAGTATTGATTACAGGGACTCTGCATTCTTCCTGTATAGATATGGGCCCTTTAGGAGTTAGAGGGGGTTAAAGTTAGCATTGAAACTATCTGCCAGGACATTGGCAATATCAGTTGGTTCTGTAATTTTCATGCTGTTGTGCTGTAACTCAGAGCAGATTTGGGTGTTGTCATTGAGATTCTTGACATAGCTATAGAATGCTTTGTGGTTGTCCCTAGAATAAGTGGCAATTTTGATTTCATAGCTAGCTTTGGCGGATCTCATAAGGGATCTCAGCTTCTTACAGAGGCTGACCAGAGAACTCCTCCACTCATGGGATTTTACTCTATTTTGCAATTTTGCAACAGTTTCTTCCTTCTGTTGTAGAGTTTGTTTATGGCAGGGGACCACCAGATTGGCTTCCTTTTTTGACGGATAGCGTCTTGGTTCTGTTTGGAATAGCACGATCCATGCATTGATGTAAGTGCTTATAGAGTGCATCTGTGTAGGATTCAGCAGCCATAACTGTATTGTCCATCTGCATGGGTGTCATGAAGGTTGCCACTTCTGTCTTAAGAAGCATGAAATTGGCTTTGGAGAATTTTTTTACCATGATTTCCTTAATGAGGGGTGGGGGCAGGATGTGGATATCTAGGGTGATTGGCTTATGGTCGGATCTGACCAACGAGGAGTTGACTTCAGGTGTGAAACACCAGTCATTCATGCTGGTAATGACTAGCATCACTGAAAAATTGCAAGAATATACTATTAGTGCTTGAGCCTAGAGACCAAGATGTGTATGGCCTGCACATATGTCCAGTATTCATAGGTGTTGCATTAATTTATTACTGGTGTCCATGATGTCCGTGAGTGAGTGTAGCTAGACGGCAAGTCATAAAGGCCATTTGCATTAACATGCACTGCCCTTGATTTAGTGTATGCAAATGAACTATAATGAGATCTAAATAAGAAACTGTAAAGCTGGGTATGCTAATGAAGGGTTTTTGTAATTCATAGTCAGATCTCCTCACCATATTCACATCCATTGTAAAAGCATTTCTGCATATATTATATCTATTTTGCAATCCACGAAAAAATATGTGCTACAATGTTATGATTATATAGACATGCAAAGTCTGGCAAAGTGAAGAAAGTAGCCAATAAACATTGTTACCACTTCAGTAGCTTTACCATGTATGCACGCTCACTAAATGAAACCAAAATAAATTACTTTCTCAGCAATCAGATTTCCACTGCTGCTGTAATGGCTTTGATTTACAAATGACAGAGTATAGTACTGCAGCAACATGTCCATCATATGAATAAAATATTTCTTGAAGTCAGCTCAATAATCCTAGCTCACGTATCTCCTGGTAAAGCCAACAAAACATCCTTGCCAATTCAGTAGTTTTACTATGTATACAATTATCAAATTACTTTGTCAACGATCGCATTTTCACTGCTACTATAATGATTTTCAATTTACAAATGTCTGATTTATAATATTCACTAAAATCATTATTTTATGCTCATTGCTCCAAACATTTCTTGGAGTAATGTCAGTAAATTTACCATATTTTAAACAACCTCATATTAATCTCCTATACATTTTTCCTTCCATTAAAAAGGTTTGCTATTTACTAAACAATTTACAACCTAAAATGAGTAATCTCCATGTAACATGGTACTGTCACATCAATTTGGGGTCCTTTATTCATTTAATATACAAATAAGGTCATTTTGCATTTATCTCTATGAATCGTAGTAATACACCATCATCTGAGGTGCTTTATCCCTGTAATAGTTTTCCCCTTAATGCTTTTTCCTTAAGTATGTTATGCTTTTGCCTTAGGGCGGCATGTTTATCATAGTCAGCATGCATGACCTCTGCTGACCTTATTTGCATAACCACATAGTGTTGCTCTTCACAGACTAACACTTCAAACACATTGAGGTCACCACTTTGAATACCAGCCAAAATCTTATTAAACAGTTGTCCTTGGCATTAGTTAGAATCAAAATCCAAAACACAGTCACAGAACTACTACTTAATGCCCTCACTCCTCATGACCAATCCTGTTTTCTGACAAATTTATGTGCATAGTCTTTTGGAACCCTTTTGTAATGTTTGCTTCTCCAAACTTTCCACTTCTCTCTCTCTTTCTCTCAGCTGTAAACATTGTTTCTGGCTATATTCCACAGACCTTTCCTGTACTTCCTGCACCTCTGCTCATTCACTGCACATATAATTTATTCCGTACTAACTGTAGACAGATTATCTTCTCTGATACGAAGCTTTCATTAGAAAATGCATTATATCTCAATAGCTTCTATTTGTCAATCTCACTTTTTTTTTAATTTTTCCAAATATTTTGGCTTTCTAATAGGATGGACCTCATTAATAAATTAGGATATAATTAGAGTTCAAGAAATTAGTATTGTTTCAGTCTTTAATGTTTGCCAAGAGTGCTCTTTCCAACACCCACAAAGTACCCAGAATTGCATCCTTCTTCTGTTCATATGGAGTTACATATATTGATAGCATATTTACGTATGCATGAAAATTATTTTGTATTAATGCTGCTGCTCTTACTATTATTAAACTATCTGGGTATCTTTATATTGGTCTAGTTTCTGCTTATAAATCTTGTTATTTTCATAGATTCATAGATTAGTACTAGACTAAATGCCCTTGTGGGCCATTTTCAGCCTAGCCAATTACCCCATGTGAGAAGCAAACCCTGCACCTTGTGTTTGTAAGGTAAACACCTTTACCATTATGCCAACATATGACTTTGTGCTCTCGGTATGTAGGACACTAATCACTGGCTGTAGATATTTTGATAATTAATTATGCTTTTTTTTTTCTTGAACTACTTTATCTGATTTTCTTCATTCTGCTTTCTTAACTGTTGGCAACTGATAATCCCATGCGATCAGAACTTCATAATTTTCAGTAATGCTTTACAGTTTATGCTTCCAGTGTTTCTCAGTTACTTAAATATAGCATAGTTTGCTCAGTCATCCCATATTGCTGTGCTTTTCAGTACACAGACCCTTTCCCATAAGTATATTTCAAGTACATTACAGCCAGCAACAAGATTTGCAGCTGTTTCAATTTCTGCATTTTATTAGCTAACTAATATTATTAACTGCGGTGGTACAGCGGTAGCATTGTTGCCTCCCAGCAAGAGATTCTCCTGTTTGATTCTCGGCTGGAGTGCCTTCTGTGTGGAGTCTACATGTCCTCCCCACGGTTGAGTGGCCTCCGAAAGACATGCGTGAATGGGTGTGCCTTCACTGAAGGTTGGGCATCAGGCTGGCAACTCAGCACCATCAAAATCTAATGCCAATCATTAGTAGATCGGAGTTCCGCTGTGGCGACCCCTAACCGGGAAAAGACAAACAAACATTAGGTAACTAATATGAACATGAAAGAAACATCAAGCATCTTTTTATCTTTATTAGACTGACTACAACTAACTATAGGTCTATTTGTGTCATGTTTTCCTGTAAAAACATGCTACTTATTTACTTGCAAATGCATTTCTGTTATGCTCCATTGTTCTAACAATGTACTTATTTTGTGTTTCTTTGTTTATTTGCTTGTATGTATCTGTTTCTTTGGAACATTTTGCCGAGAGGTCTCACTTTCAGTGGAACAAGGGGAGGACAATTCCAAGATATATGCAACAAGAATTATTTCAGGTGAGTGAAGAGGAGACCATTTACAACAAGCATGCAAACAGGATAGGCAATTAGAAATAAACTTGCATACAGTATAGGATATGACAACTTAGAGATCATGAGATTATAGATTATTATTTTACAAAGTTTAAGTGTATCCAAACATGCAATGAGAATTCCAGTTTTAACACAACTTAAGAACAGATACTGCAAAGTAACAAAAAAAATCAGATTGCTGGTCAAGCATGTGCATGCCACCTCTTCTACTAGTTTGTTTTGGGGTGGAGAGGCTGAGTGTGCTTTGAAGTGGACCGATTATATAGCATATAGGTTCATACGTTTATAACATGGCTGGAGCAGATGCCATGTAAGGAAAGCTCGATTAATGGATCATGAGTGCTGATAATGCTTAGTAAAACAGTGTCCACTGATGAAGAGAAATATAAAACAGTGAAAATACCACTATAGAAAGGTAACAGCCATACAAATAAAGGAGTAAGCCATTTACAGTTTAAAGGGTGTGACACTATAGTGATATTAAATTATGTTCTGATTCAAATGCATAAGCAATTTGCTGTGAACATGTCGTTTAGTGGGGATAATGAGTATACAATTTTGATACAATTCTTTTCCTAGGTGTGAGTGTACTTCAGAGTTTGCTGATGCAAACTTCACACCTTGAATATTCATGTTTGCTAAAACAGATTTAAAGATATCAAGACTGGGTATCAGGACTGAGTGTAGATTCCTTGAAATTCCATGGAGGTGTCCTGCAAGTGACAGTGTCAGACAATGAAACACACTTATACTTGCACATTAGTTCACAACTCACGCAGAGCTGAGTGAAAGATAATGATGCCATTCAAACTAACTAGGGTCATGAAGGGACATACAGTGACATTCATGGCTGTTGTACTATCAGCAAATATAGACATTTTGTTATACCTCTTCTACTAGTTTGTTTTGGGGTGGAGAGGCTGAGTGTGCTTTGAAGTGGACCGATTATATAGCATATAGGTTCATAGGTTGGTACTAGGCTATCGGCCCTAGGGCCTATACAAGCATAGCCATAACAATTCCCTGGATATTTCTTCCCACAATATGTACTTCCCTGGACTCCTGTCTAGCAGGGTGACTGATGTGATCCTCGGGGTGAATTTCCTATCTCCCATCCAAAAGTCAAGGTTCCTTTTGAAGAGGGCCAAGGAGGCACTCTGCTTGACATATATGGGCAGTCTATTCCAGAGTATGGGGAGTCTCTCGGTCAGGAACCTATCCCTCCAGCATGTTTTGTTCATTGTGATGACAAGGTTTAGATCCCTGGAGCATGTGGCTCTGAGGGATTGGGATTTCTTTAAGTGGAGCATGTCCAACAGCTCAGGGTTTGACATGGCCTTGTATGTTAAGCAGAGATCGCCTCAGAGTAGACGATATGCCACAGAGTATAGCTGGAGTTTTTTTACACAGTCAGCATAGGGCATCTGCTTTAGGGCTGTGACTCTTTTAGTGAGGTATTTTTGTGGCCTTTCCAGCTGTTGCAGATGTGAAGTACATAACAAACTGGGCATTGTACTCTATAATGGGTCTAATGAGGGATGAGTACAGTGGGACAATGACCTCCTTTTTTCTGGATGAGAAGCCCTTAGTGATGAGTTGAGCCACACAGAAGGATTTTCTGACTGTTGTGGCAATGTGGTTATCGAAGGTGAGACCACTGTCTACCTGTGTCCCTAAGTCTCTCATTACACTTTCAGTGTTTGGTGTACTGCCACCTATGTGGTAATTCATGGGTACATGTTTTTTCCCAAAGGGGTTAACTATACATTTCTTGGCATTAAGCTTGAGCCCATGGCTCTGGCACCAAGCATCTGTTTCTGTAAGCCCCTTTTTTAGAATATCCACATCATTTGGGGATTCAGGAATGGCTCCCAGTTTGCAGTCATCTGCAAACTTTGTTAGCCAGAGTCCCTTAGTGTTGACCTGTAACACTTCAAAGATGTAGATGCCAAACAAAAGCAGTCCCAGGACTGAACCCTGAGGTACTACACTTGTCTGGAGCTGGATTCAGAGTCGGCTACTTTTACAGTCTGGGTTCTGTCAGTAAGCCAGTTAGCAACCCATCGAGTGATGTAGGGATTTATGCCCAGTTTAGTAAGTCTATCTATGATATTAGAGTGGGGGATGATGTTGAAGGCCTTGCGAGGTCCAGAAAGGCTGTATGAACCACCTTACCCTTGTCCACAGCTCTGGACACTTATTCAAAGAAGTCAATCAGGTTCAGGAGACAAGATCGGCCCTTCACGAACCCAAACTGGGTGGGTACAGTGTTTGAAGGTTGTCAATGTCTTTGCTTATAAATTCCATGATAATGCATTCCATGCCCTTGCAGATCAGGCTCGTCAGACTGATGGGACAGTAGTTCCCAGGATCCAAGGTGGATCCCCCCTTTGTGAAGTGGGATAACTGCAGCTGTGCACCACTCAGTGGGCACGAAGCCTGAGGTGAGGCTATGATTAAATATGACACTTAGGTGAGTTGCCAGTTCATTTTGTAGTTCATGTAGTACAAAGCCCGGGATGTCATCTGGCCCCACAGATGTTGTATTCTTAGCTTTGGAGAGTGAGGTTTCTACCTGTGTGTCTGTGATTACCAGAATATGGCAATCTTTTGGTACTGAGATGGGCCCTTTAGGGGGTGAGAGGGGAGTGAAGTTGGCACTAAATCGATCTGCCAGGATATTGGCAATATCCTTGGGATCAGTATATTTAATGCCATTCTGTTGTAGCTCAGAGCATATCTGAGCATTGCTATATAGATTCTTGACATAACTATAGAATGCCTTGTGGTTGCCTTCGGAATCTTTGGCAATTTTATTTTCGTAACTAGCTTTGGAGGATTTTATGAGGGATCTCAGCTTTTTACTGAGGCTGGTAAGGGAGTTTTTTGCATTCTGGGATTTTCCTCTTTTCTGCAACAGTTTGTTTCTTCTGTTGTATAGTTTGCTTATAGTAGGGGACCACCAGTTTGGCTTCCTTTTTTTGGAGGAGAGCATCTTGGTTCTATTTGGGATGATTCATGCACAAGTGGATGTGCTCGTACAGTGCCTTAGTGTAGGATTCAGCAGTTGAACTTTCAGCTCCCGTCTGCCTAGGCGTCATGAAGTTTGCCACTTCAGACTTGAGTAGCATGAAGTTGGCTTTGGAGAAGTTTTTTGTGTATGTTTCCTTACTGGGGGGTGGGGCTGGGATGTGGATGTCAAGGGTGATTTGCTTATGGTCAGACCTGACCAATGAGGAGGTGACCACTAGTGTGGAGCATCTATCTCCCATGTTGGTAATGACCAGGTCTAGGATATATGAGCCCCTGGTGGGACAATGGATTAGTTGATCCAGGACGTTGGAATTTATGAATTTCAAGAACCGTTGGGAAAAGGTGTTGGTACCCGAGTAGTTTCCCAGTTAATGGCAGGGTAGTTGAAATCACCCAGTATTAGGGTGTTTGGTTATATCTTAATATTTTCCAGTATGTTTAGAAAGCTGTAGTGAGAATCTTGGGGCATGGCGGGGGATCTGTAGCAAGCTACAATTTGGATTGCAGTCTTACCTAGTGTTAGTTGCACCTGGAGAATGTCAGATGCATTGTGTTGGGCAACTAGCCTGGAGGTGTGAATATCCTTGGTGAATATGGACACTCCTCCACCTTTAGTGTTTTGGTCTTGGTTTGTTGGCCGAAAAGTGTGTTAAGAGTTGTAGCCTGGTATTGCAGGGCTGCTCTCTGGAGCCTTGAACCAGGTCTCAGTTACTGCACAGATATCGATGTTCTCCATTTTAAGGAGTCCCTCTAGAGAGTGAATTCTGAGGTTTAGACTTCTAGCATTACCTTCAGATTTTGCATGCTTGTATCTGTTACAGTGGTGGTTTTGTCCTTTGAACCTTGCCTAAAAAAGGCACTATAGGGGTGGCAAGAGCTTTAGGCAGTAACCTGAATCCCAGGGGTGACAGGTGCAGACCATCTCTGCCAAAGCATCATGGTTTGTCGATCATGTTGCCCCAGGCAGACAGATACTGGATCCCCTTTGAATGACACTAGAAGCTTAGTCAATTGTCAAAGTCATTTTGTCGTTATACTGTGGTATCATTCTGAGTGAAGGCAGGATGCTACTCAGGGCTAGGGTCATACCTGCCTGGGCCACATGATCTGAGAGCTCTTCCATGTCTCTTTTCATGTAGTCCAGGGAGGTACATCTCAAGTCATTCACTCCAACATGGACAATGACAGAGTCATATTTGTAATTGTTGTAGAGTGACTTGAGTGCATGCATTATGTTGCGGATCCTGGCACCCAATAGACAGCTGACTGTAATTTTCTCTTTGTTCAGCCTGGTGAGTGGGACATCAGTGAGTCACCTATGACTAAAGTTTTGGGTACGTTGTGTTGCCTTAGGGGCTGTTGTTGGGTGGCACACTGGTCTTGTGAGCTATGTGTCACTTTGGTTGTGACTGGTGTTTGTTTGCATTTCAACTTTGGAGGTCCTTGTTGCTTGGGAAGGTTAATGTTAAGGGCCTCTGCATATGTGGGTTTAGTGTTGCTATGTGTGGGTGTTGATGGTGTGAGTTTTGAAGGACTATGTGTTGCTTGAGGTGTTGTGCAGGTGCTACCCTTCTCCTCTTGACTGTTGAGCACAATCTTGGCTGGAGAGAGCTTTGCTTCCAGTTTGGCTATGTAAGTGCATCTCTTGCAGGTTGTAGTGTTGGGTGGTAGGAGGAGAGGGTTACCTGTGTACATGAGGCAGTTGCTGCATTGCCCCAGTATGCCCAGATTTACCAGGTGGACAGGAGAAATCACTGGAAGCTGACCCTTGGACATGCCTGTTTAGGTGTTTTTTTCTAAAGTACAAGTGCTGCTTTCCTTTACCTTTGCAAGGTACTTTGCAATTATAGGCTGTTTAGTGCCTACGATTAATTTCTCCTTATTAACAAGGAGAGCTGAATGCTTGTATCAGTTTAAGGCTTCTTAGTGCTTTCCAGCAGGTTCTAGAGCAAATGCTAGTCACAGGGGTTCAGATTTTAGTACTACTACTGAGAAACCAGCTAGTTCTAAGGGAAAATTTGAAGACCAGACTTTTTGGCACCTGGAATAGTTTAACCGTAGCCCTGTGGTGCTGCACGATGTGAAAAATATGCAAAGACTTGTGTTTTTAACCCAGAAAGTTGAAAGGGATAGAAATCAGCCAACAAAGGCTAAAATTATAATTTCAGAGCTGGAAACCACTCCTCTAGTGTTAGACAGGCATTACAATGCTCACCACTCCCACTGGTAAGCAGTAGGACTTCCCTCTACTACAGCAAGGTCTGGACAGCTCTGAACACAGAAAATAAAGTCCAGAAACCAGCAAAGCCTGGGATCTGGACTATACTAGCTAGGAAAGGCAGGAAACGAGCAAGCAAGATAATATTTTTTGGGGTGTTAAAACAGGCTAAACAATGCAATAATACACTAAATAAACACAGAAAAGGCTAACACACTTGAGTGTGTAGCCCTAAACAGTAAATACAATCAGAACTCTACAAAATTAGCAATTTAAAACTTTTTAAATGAAGCAAGGCAAGTGCACAACTGAAAAATGATTTAAGAGGCAGTAATCCAGCAGAAAAAGTACCTAGCCTACATATACAGAAAAGTCTATATATACAGAAAAGCAACTAAAACCATTCATATGAAGTGCAACCTAGAGAACTTGAGTTGTAGCAATATTAAGGCAAATATAGTTTTAATAAATGCACTAAAATATACTGTATATTTCCAAAATGTTTGAGAAGCACAGACAGAACATAAGGAAATTCAGACAATTTTTCTTTTTTTAAGAAAGGGAGAAAGGAAGAACAGAAGGAAAGACACTAAGTGGGTTGGCATTTTCAGATGTTCTCTCTGTATTAGGTAGAATGAGCTAATGACACTAGACTGGGAGGAGTGTCCAAGATCAAATTTAGAGTAGAGGCGGGCAATTTCAAAGCCACTAGAGCACTACAGAAATGTTTATCACAAGTGAGCCAATAGCTCAAAAGAACCAGTGAGGTGCTTTCTTCAAGCTGTAGCCATGACAACCCAACTAGACAATGACCGTAAACACTAAACTCTCACTGAAGTGGGGGATGATCTTTGCAAATTAAGATGGCCTGGACAATGAGCTCAGAAAACAGCCTCTATCAAACAACTAGGCCCACAACACAATCAAGAATATGGAGAATATTACAGCTACTACCTAAACTATTTTAGACACAACACACTGCAGAAATGTTTATCACAAACACAATCAGGAATATGGACAATATTACAGCTATGACCTAAACTATTTTAGGCAAAAAACCTACAGAAATGTTTATCACAAGTGAGCCAATAGCTATGAAATACAGTACAAGTATGCAGTCTACAATAACATTGCTATAAATATCTAGAATAAGCAATAACTACTACAAACAAGCAAAAAAAAACAGGCTACTTATTGCTATATGTGACAGATCAGCTGCTCCTACACAGATAGCTCTGTGTGTAATGGCTGAAACACTCAAGTTAACTTCTTAAATGAAAGTTGAAATCTGAAACAACTTTAAAAGAAGCTAAAAAAAACAGTGAGGTGCTTTCTCTAAACTGTAGCCCTGGGAACCCAACTAGACCATGACCATAAACAATAAAGTCTCACTGAAGTGGGGGGTGGTCGTTGCTAATTAAGATGGCCTGGACAATGAGCTCAGAAAACAGCCTCTAACAAACAGCTAGGCACACAACACAGTCAGGAATATGGAGAATATTAGAGCTACTACATAAACTATTTTAGACAGAACACACTGCAGAAATGTTTATCACAAACACAATTGGGAATATTGGCAATATTATAGCTATGACCTAAACGATTTTAGGCAGAAAACACTACAGAAATGTTTATCACAAGTGAGCCAATAGCTATAAAATACAGTACAAGTATGCAGTATACAAAAAAATTGCTATAAATATCTAGAATAAGCAATAACTACTACAAACAAGCAAAAAAAATGCTACTTATTGCTATATATCACAGATCAGCTGCTCCTCCTCAGATAGCTCTGTGTGTAATGGTTGAAACACTCAAGTTAACTTCTTAAAAAAAAGATGAAACCTGAAACAACTTTTAAAAAAAAGATCAAACGAACCAGTGAGGTGCTTTCTCCAAGCTGTAGCCCTGGCAACCCAACTAGACAATGACCATAAACATTAGACTCACACTGAAATGGGGGATGGTCTTAGCTAATCAAGATGGCCTGGACAATGAACTCAGCAAACAGCCTCTAACAAACAAACTAGGCCAACAGCAGAATCAGGAATATTGAGAATATTACAGCTACTACCTAAACTATTTTAGACAGAACACACTGCAGAAATGTTTATCACAAACACAATCAGAAATGTGGACAATTTTACAGCTATGACCTAAACTATTTTAGGCAGAAAACAAAAATAAATGCTTATCACAAGTGAGCCAATAGCTATGAAATACAGTACAAGTATGCAGTATATAATAAAATTGCTATAAATATCTATAATAAGCAATAACTACTACAAACAAGAAAAAAAATAGGCTACTTATTCCTATATATCAGAGATCAGCTGTTCCTCCTCAGATAGCTCTGTGTGTAATGGCGGAAACACTCAAGTTAACTTCTTAAAAGAAAGTAGAAACCTAAAACAACTTAACAAAAAGCTCAAAATAACCAGTGAGGTGCTTTCTCCAAGCAGCAGTCCTGGCAACCCATCTACACAATGACCATAAACACTAAACTCTCACTAAAGTGGGGGATGGTGTTTGCTATGATGGCCTGGGCAATGAGCTCAAAAAACAGCCTCTAACAAACAACTAGGCCCACAACACAATCAGGGATATGGAGACTATTACAGCTACAACCTAAACTATTTTAGACAGAATACACTAGAGAAATGTTTATCACAAACACAATCAGGAATATGGACAATATTACAGCTAAGACCTAAACAATTTTAGGCAGAAAACACTACAGAAATATTTAGCAAAGGTGAGCTAATAGCTATGAAATACAGTACAAGTATGCAGTATACAATAAAATTGGTATAAATATCTAGAATAAGCAATAACTACTAGAAACAAGCAAAAAACAGGCTACTTATTCCTATATATAACAGATCAGCTGCACCTCCTCAGATAGCTCTGTGTGTAATGGCTGAAAGACTCAAGTTAACTTCTTAAATGAAAGTTGAAATCTGAAACAACTTTAAAAAAAAGCTCAAAAGAACCAGTGAGGTGCTTTCTCTAAGCCGTAGCCCTAGCAACCCAACTAGGCAATGACCATAAACGGTAAACTCTCACTGAAGTAGGTGACAGTCTTTGCTACTTAAGATGGCCTGGACAATGAGCTCAGAAAACAGCCTCTAAGAAACAACTAGGCCCACAACACAATCAGGAATATGGAGACTATTACAACTACTACATAAACTATTTTAGACAGAACACATTGCAGAAATGTTTATCACAAACACAATTGGGAATATGGACAACATTATAGCTATGGCCTGAACTATTTCAGGCAGAAAACACTACAGAAATGTTTATCACAAGTGAGCCAATAGCTATGAAATACAGCACACGTATGCAGTATACAATAAAATTGCTATAAATATCTAGAATAAGCAATAACTACTACAAACAAGCAAAACAACAGGCTACTTATTGCTATATATCGCAGATCAGCTGCACCTCCTCAGATAGCTCTGTGTGTAATGGCTGAAACACTGAAGTTAACTTCTTAAAAGAAAGTTGAAACCTGGAACAACTTTAAAAAATGCTCAAAACAACCAGTGAGGTGCTTTCTCCAAGCCGTAGCCTTGGCAACCCAACTAGACAATGACTATAAACACTAGACTCTCACTGAAGTGGGGGGTGGTCTTTGCTAATTGAGATGGCCTGGACAATGAGCTCAGAAAACAGCCTCTAACAAACAAACTAGGCCAACAACACAGTCAGGAATATGGAGAATATTACAGCTACTACCTACACTATTTTAGACAGAACACCCTGCAGAAATGTTTATCACAAGTGAGCCAATGGCTATGAAATACAGTACAAGTATGCATTATACAATAAAATTGCTATAAATATCTAGAATAAGCAATAACTACTACAAACAAGCAAAAACAGGCTACATATTGCTATATATATATATCACAGATCAGCTGCTCTACCTCATATAGCTCTGTGTGTAATGGCTGAAACACTCAAGTTAACTTCTTAAAAGAAAGATATAACCTGAAACAACTTTACAAAAAGCTCAAAATAACCAGTGAGGTGCTTTCTAATCCAACTAGACAAAGACCATAAACACTAGACTCTCACTGAAATGGGGGATGGTCTTTCCTAATCAAGATGGCCTTGACAATGAACTCAGCAAACAGCCTCTAACAAACAAACTAGACCAACAACAGAATCAGGAATATGGAGACTATTACAGCTACTCCCTAAACTATTTTAGAAAGAACACACTGCAGAAATTTTTATCACAAACACAATCAGGAATCTGAATAATATTACAGCTATGTCCTAAACTGTTTTAGGCAGAAAACACAAAGAAATGCTTATCACAAGTGAGCCAATAGCTATGAAATACAGTACAAGTATGCAGTATACAATAAAATTGCTATAAATATCTATAATAAGCAATAACTACTACAAACAAGCAAAAAATAGGCTACTTATTCCTATATATCACAGATCAGCTGTTCCTCCTCAGATAGCTCTGTGTGCAATGGCGGAAACACTCAAGTTAACTTCTTAAAAGAAAGTAGAAACCTAAAACAACTTTACAAAAAGCTCAAAAAAAACAGTAAGGTGCTTTCTCCAAGCAACAGTCCTGGCAACCCATCTACACAATGACCATAAACACTAAACTCTCACTGAAGTGGGGGATGGTCTTTGCTAATTAAGATGGCCTGGACAATGAGCTCAGAAAACAGCCTCTAACAAATAACTAGGCCCACAACACAATCAGGAATATGGAGAATATTACAGTTACTACCTAAACTATTTTAGACAGAACACACTACAGAAATGTTTATCACAAACACAGTCAGGAATATGGACAATATTACAGCTAAGACCTAAACAATTTTAGACAGAAAACACTACAGAAATGTTTAGCACAAGTGAGGTAATAGCTATGAAATACAGTGCAAGTATGCAGTATGCAATAAAATTGCTATAAATATCTAGAATAAGCAATAACTGCTAGAAACAAGCAAAAAAACATGTTACTTATTGCTATATATCACAGATAAGCTGCTCCTCCTCAGATAGCTCTGTGTGTAATGGTTGAAGCACTCAAGTTAACTTCTTAAAAGAAAGTTGAAACCTGATATAACTTTAAAAAAAGCTCAAAAGAACCGGTGAGGTGCTTTCTCCAAGCCGTAGCCCTTGCAACCCAACTTGACAATGACCATAAACACTAAACTCTCAATTAAGTGGGGGATGATCTTTGCTAATTAAGATGGCCTGGACAATGAGCTCAGAAAACAGCCTTTAACAAACAACTAGGTCCACAACACAATCAGGAATATGGAGAATATTACAGCTACTACCTAAGCTATTTTAGGCAGAACACACTGCAGAAATGTTTAGCACAAACACAATCAGCAATATGGACGATATTACAGCTATGACCTAAACTATTTTAGGCAGAAAACACTACAGAAATGTTTATCACACGTGAGCCAATAGATATGAAGTACAGTACAAGTATGCAGTATACAATAAAATTGCTATAAATATCTAGAAGAAGCAATGAGTTCTAAAACAAGTAAAAAAATGGCTACTTACTTCTATATATCACAGATCAGCTGCTCCTCTTCAGATAGCTCTGTGTGTAATGGCAGAAGATGAAATCTGGCAGTGACTAGTTTTGATTTGTCAGCAAGGAAGGATGTTCTTCGTTCCCCATTGCTGCAGTCCTTACTATTGGGTATAGTCCACGTCCAGTTGACCGACGCCATATCCTCAGTCTTTTTTGCCGCGTGGTCCAATGCAGAAGCAGTTTTGCGAGTGCAGGTTGGCGTTCTGAAATATTTCCAAAACCGGAGTTTCAGACCGAAACAGAGTTGGTTTCTTGCCTTAGTATTTAACCGGATGTCAGAAAAAGTGAATAACTGTATTTCTTGTGGGAAACAGATACCTCATAGGGATTACCATACCTTGTGTATACCTTGTTTAGGGCCTGAGCACGACGTTGTTGGTTGCCGCTCTTGTGCTAGGTTTAACAAACGCACTATTAAGAGGAGGTTAGACTGTGCCAGGTTAGTGTTTGGGAAGCTATAAAATGCCGCCGGATGTTCGGACGCCCCGGCCCAAGAGAGCGCAAGGACAAAACAGCGGCCTAGGGTTGATGAACCGGCAGTCCCGGACGCCGGTTCTTTAGAAGGCTCAGTGGAGCCAGAGGTTTTGCCAGGAGTTTCCATGGAGTCTCAGGCAGAAACTTTACTGTTACAGGATGTGCCTTCTCAGGAGGTAGGCCAGGCTGAGGGGCTTCTCAGGTAACTGTTCTTCCCTCTCTTCCCAAGGTAGTTAGAGCCTCTCCTTCTGTTGCCAAAACTTCTTTGAGAGGTAGGCCTAGTTCAGCTTCAGTGGGGGCTTCTCCTAGCATTTCGGGTTCTGTACCTAAGAAACATATGCTTAAAATGGCAGAAGATTTAATTACTATGATTAGAGGTTCTATGCCCCCGCCTGATAAGAGGCCTAGGGTGGAACCGAGTTTGATAGTTTTGAACAGTGTTCAGAGGCTTCAGAGTCTTCAAGGAAGACTTGCAGGAGTATCCTACTTATTCTGATTCTGATGTGGATGATTCCACTCCTACAGCTTCTCCTCCTGAGGATTTCTCATTTTCAGAGACTCTGCATTCCATGAGGGAGCACTTTAAATGGGAAGGCCAGGATTACTCTGATTCCAGGAAAAGGCTTAGGAATTCTTGTTTTTACCCCAGCATCAGCCCTTAGCTATTTCTCCTGTGTTGAATGTGGTGGAAGATGTTTTGCAGAGGCTTCCCTGAACCCTGACTCTTTGCCTCCTGCTCCTGTTAAGCCTGATAGGTATTATAGGGTGCCCGAAGCTCATAAGTATTTGTTTAAGAGTCCTAGGGCGGACCCAGAAACTATTTCTCAAGGGCCTAAACGTGTTAAGGCTTCTGTGGTTAAAAATCCTGTTCCCACTGATAAAGAGGCAAGGGCTTTGGATAGGTGGGGAAAGAAAGTGTATACTTCTTCCACTCTAGCCATGAGAGCGTTGAATTGTCAGTTTCACATGCTAAAATATCAGAATTATCTCCTTTCACAATTAAAATCTAAGGTGGATGCTTTGGCGGAAGGTATTGAGTGTAAAGAGTTGCTGGATTTGGTTCATGTGTCTGAACAAGTGGGTAAGCATTCTTTGCAATGTGGTTTTGATGCTGTACAGGCCTCCTCGAGGGTGGCTGCTACTAGTTCTGTTCTTCGCAGGCATGCCTGGTTGAAGGATCAGAATTTAGCTGAGCATGTTAAGACAAGGATTTTGGATGCTCCTTTACAGTCTGATGTGTTGTTTGGATCGCCTGTGGAAGCAGTTTTAAAGAAAATGGAGGACAAAGCTAAGTCTATGCAAACTGTTAAAGATTTTTTGCAGGTGCAGCCACCGAAGTTTAGTAGAAATTGGCCTGCTAAGGGGTGGACATATCCTGCTTATGATTCCCAGTCTAGGGGTAGGTCTAGACGTGGTAGGGGCAGGGCTCAATGTTCTTTTAGGCCTAGAACAGGCAGTTCACCTGCTCAGACTTCTGGTGAGGGCAGGGGTCAGTCCTTTCGTAAACAGACCCAATGACCTGTCTTTTCAGCTGCCAGTAGATTCTCGTCTGGCAGCTCCTTTGGGAGGAAGACTGTCTCTTTTCAAAGAAAATTGGGATTTAATTACTCAAGACAAATGGGTGTTGGATATCATTCACCACGGTTACAGATTTTATTTCCATACAATGCCCCCTTTCAAAGGCATGCCAGACGTTCCTCCTCCACAAAGAAAGGAGGCTCACAAGCAAGTTTCTCAGTTACTCCAGATGGGGGCCATTCAGCCAGTCCCTGTATCAGAAAGGGGCCTAGGATTTTATTCTCGCCTGTTCCTAGTACCAAAGAAGGGGAACACGTGGAGACCAATTTTGGATTTATCTCTCCTCAACACTTTTCTGGACATTCCCAAGTTCAAGATGTTGACGTTACAACAGCTTTTACCTCTGCTGGGCAAAGATCACTGGATGGTAACTTTAGATCTCAAGGAAGCTTACCTTCATGTGCCTATAAGGCTAAGTTGCAGGAAGTATCTGCGGTTTCGAGCTGGAAATTCTCATTATCAGTTCTCTGCATTGCCCTTTGGCTTATCTACTGCCCAGAGTATTCACAAAGGTTCTGGCTCCAGTGATAGCTTACTTCAGGCTTCAAGGAATTCAAATCTATCCTTACTTGGACGACTGCCTGATTCTGGCTCAAGAAAAGGAAGACCTTCTACAGCATCTGGAATATGTTATAGCAGTGCTAAGATGCCTAGGGTATTCTGTGAACGAAATAAAGTCCAGTCTAGTACCCTCTCAAGACATGTGCTTTCTGGGTGTGAGACTGAATACAGCAGCCCAGATGGCCTTTTTAACCCCGGACAAACAAAAGAGTCTGTCACTTTACTTCCATCAACTATCTCATCAGTCCGTGCTGACTGCAAGGACAGTCCTTCAAGCATTAGGGTTCATGGCATCTTGTATTCTGGTGCTTCCCAATGCCAAACTGCATATGAGGAAGCTACAATGGTATCTCAAAATGTATGGACACAGCACTGCCAGGATTTGGACACTGTCATTCAAATAATACCTTGCCTTCAAAAGAATTTTTGTGGTGGGCTCAGGAATGTCACCTAAACAAGGGACTCTCTGTGACCCGGCCAGAAGAGTCAGATTTTAACGACAGATGCCTCGGACATTGCTTGGGGAGCTCATCTAAATGGAAAGTGGATACAAGACAAGTGGCCTGCCAGACTACAGCATCTACATATCAACATGAAGGAGATGTTAGCAGTCCAGTTTGCATTAATGGCTTTCAAGGAGTTACTTCTTCCAGGGCAGGTGTTGATTCTAACAGACAACACAACTGTCATGTGGTACATCAACAAGCAAGGGGAACACATTCTTATCCTCTATGCAGGCAAGCAATGATTTTATGGGAGACTGCGCTAAGCTTGCAACTAACTCTTCAGGCAAGGTTTCTGCCGAGCACAGAACTCCTTAGCAGATGTGTTAAGCAGACAAATCATGGATCCCCACGAGTGGAAACTGGATCTTCATGTATTTCAAAATTGACAGTGTCATGGGGAACTCCAGACATAGATCTGTTCGCTTCTCCACTAAACCACCAGCTGCCACAGTATTGCACAAAGGGGTTTCATCACACAGCTTGGAAAGTGGATGCTCTGTCTTTCAGTTGGAAAAACCTTCATGTGTATGCCTTTCCTCCTCTGCCTCTTCTTCCAAAGGTACTATTAAAGGTCAGACAAGACAGGCCAAGGATGATTTTGATAGCTCCAGATTGGCCTCGCAACACTGGTACCCACTACTACGGAGTCTGGTAAGGAAGCCTCCATGGCCTTTACCTCTGATTCCTCATCTGTTATCTCAGAAGGATGGTCATCTGCTCAATGTCAAGCTTCACTCTCTTCATCTTACAGCCTGGCATATTCTGTGTTGAAACACAGCAGGTCTCAACTTCCTCAACAAGTTTTAAATGTGATTATGGAAGCTAGAAGACCTAGTACAAGGAAAGTGTACGCAGAAAAATGGAAGAGATTTTTATTTTGGAGTACAGCAAAGAATTTGCAGGTTTCTGAGCCTAATTTGAGTGTGGCTCTTCAATATCTTACTGAGTTATTGGACAAAGGTTTGTCCTTCTCTTCCATTAAGATTCATGCTGCAGCAATTTCAGCTCACTATGATTGTGACCCACCATTGTTTTCGCATCCTTTGTTCAAGCAGTTTCTTAGAGGGCAAAGAATATAAGACCCCACGAGCTCCTACTCCTGCTTGGGATCTCAATTTTGTGTTGGAAAAACTTACTCTACAACCTTTTGAGCCTGGCTACTGCTGAATTGAAATACTTGTCATGGAAGACTGCTTTTCTGTTGGCTATTACTTCTGCAAGAAGGGTGTCTGAGTTGCAGGCCCTTATGGCAGTAGAGCCATTTTGATTTTCCATAAGGATAGGGTATCATTACGTACTAATCCTTCCTTTATGCCTAAGGTGGTTTCTAGTGTGGCTTTAAACCAAACTATTCATTTGCCTACTTTTATGCAGACCCCCAAAATAAAGGAAAAGATTTTGCACACTTTAGATGTACACAGGCAATTCGTGCTATTATTTAAGCAGGACTAAGGATTTCAGGCAGTCTCAGCAGTTGTTTGTTTCTTTTGCTTTGAGTTCACAGGGCAAGCCTGTGTCAAAACAAACTATTTCTAGGTGGATTGGCTTTTGCATTGCATTTTGTTATTCCCATCATGGCAAGGAGATTCCAGCTGGGATTAGGCCTCATTCCACTAGGGCTACTGCCACTTCAACAGCATTTCTAAGGGGTGGCAACTAAGGATATTTTGGAAGCGGCTACTTGGAGTTCAGTGCATACTTTCTCTAAGCATTATCACCTTCCTATCTACTCTAAGTCTAGGGCTGGTTTTGCCACAGCTGTTTTGCAAGGCATGTTGTCAGCTCCTGCTTCTTTATGATTTGCCAGCCTCCCTTACCTCTGCTTTGGGATTCTACCCAATAGTAAGGACTGCAGCAATGGGGAACGAAGAACATAGTACAGTTTTGTACCTACCATAAATGTAGATGTTCGAGGATCCCCATTGCTGCAGTCTCCCTCCTTCCCCTCTGTGTTTAGGGGTGGTTGTGTAGGTGAGGTTACATGCTTATATTTTTGTATATATTCTTGTATATATTGTACATATTTTTGGTGCAGGTATTTTGGGCCTTGTCTTTTTAGGGTCTTCTGACATCTGGGGCAAGAAAAGACTGAGGATATGACGTCGGTCATGCGCATTAGTACCCTGACGTACTGACGACAGTCTAATGCGCCCTGACCGACGCAGCCCTTACTGGTATTCGGCCGACTGGGCCTTGGACTATACCCAATAGTAAGGACTGCAGCAATGGGGATCCTCGAACATCTACATTTATGGTAGGTACAAAACTGTACTATTTGGCCCTGTAAAGTTTTTTCCAGTGTGGAGAATACTTTTTTTATGCATGCTTTGCAAAAGGTTAAATTGGGGTGATTGTCAAGGGTTATATTAGTATGTTTTGTGGATTCTACCTTTGATAAAGTAGTTGCAACAGAAGCTGTGATAGACAATGAGTTGTTATTAAAAGATGCTGTCATGTCTGTTGAAGGGTGGGCATGCATACTGCTGGTTATAGAGGGAGGGGACATAAATGAGAAGAGCACTGATTTAGTGCATGAGCCATTAAGGTGAACGCTCAAACTGCTATAGATAAGTTTAGTGAGAGTAAGAGGACATCTAAAGAAGTGGGCTGACAGTGCAGAGGAAACAACCTGAAATTGGAATTGTAGTAATTTACTTGAGTACTGGTCAAGTTTACCTGGCCCATCTGATTTACCTCATATTTCACATAAAAAGTGAAAAGAAGTAGGCCAAGAACTGAATTTGGGAAACTTCAATGTTTACTGGGAAGTGTGAGGAGACTAGGCTATTAGATTTTACATACTGTGATCCATTACCAAGATAACTGAAACTGTACTTGTGAGCACTAAGACAAAAGAAATTTTATTTATTGTCTGTAGTATACAGTGCAACATCATGTGAAATGCTTTTAAGAGATCTAATAAAATTACATTATTGAAATGACCAGAGTAAATATTTTCATAAATGTATACACGTGCTCTGTTTGTTCCATGATGTGAGTGCAAAGCATGATAACTGAAATTAAATTCAAATTTAGAAGGTGATGATCGGTACATTTTTCCAAGACTTTTGACAGCGGGGTTATTAGGATGATGAGACAGGTATTTGCTATTAGAAATTGAAGTTCATTCAATGAATACAAGATCCATCCAAAGACATTTATTAATAATCCTTGGAGAAAAGTTATTTCTCTCATAGACATCTTCCAGTCAGATCCAAACTCTCTTGATTGGCCTTAGTATTTACACATACCCAGGGATTCATGAAGCTTGCCCCAGGTGCAGGTGTAGCGTCGGCGTTCTAACACCAAATATGGCCGCTGAGCGATTCAGGTAGGAGCTGTTTCCACATGCACCACCTGCGTATGCTACGCCCGCACAACCCCTGAGCCATGTATGCTAATTACCCCATGTGCAGCAGTGTAGCATGCAAATGAAGATATGTAGCGATTCAGGAAGTGATGCAGGTGTAGTGTAAGCATGCAGAAATGTAAACCTTAGAAAACAGTTTACATTTTTGCAAACATAAAATCGGAGCCATGACAGCTGACCAAACACATGTATTATAATGTTAATATATGCCAATGGCTAAATATATAGCCATTGGCATAAAAAAATGTACAAAATATAAAATTAACATTTAATATATACAGTCGCAGTATCGGGATGTGAAAGTGCAGGGCAGCGGTGCACAAAGGTGATCACAAGGAATATATAAAAATATAGAATAAAACTGCAATGAAACACATATCACGATTTCCCCATAATAGTCAATGGTAGGTATGCCACACCATACTCATGGCATAAGGGTTGCTAAGGGGCAATGACAGTGTTATGCACAGTAGCTTGGAATTAGTAGGCAATGCCATGCAAATGAGAGGAGTAATAGCGAATCGCAGACTCTCCGCTGGTGTAAGGATGCACATCACAGCATAGTGTTACAACATCGAGGTGAGCCCTTGAGATAAAGATGACATCAAGAGAATGGTGTGTCGCAATTACTGTAAGCACATTGGAGCATTGCTAAACCAGTCTACCCCTAGCTAGACAAAGCTGCAGGATAGGGGTGTGTCAAATCACCCATAGCTATGCTTAGCTGAGAGTACACAAGGTAACCGAGTATGCATGTGAACAGAGATGAAAACACGCGTAAACCCGGTAAACTGGTATGCACATCGCGCACTGCAGCCAAAACAGGAAGGATATAGGAAAGAAATAAGGAAATGCTGCAGCAGTGAAATTAGAGTACAAATGACTAATTAAGACCTAGGAGCCTACAGTGGGCCATTGACAACAGCTCACAAGGCTGCAAGCAGCTACCTACAGAACAGGGAAGGGGAGGGGCTGTACTGCAAAGAAAACAGCAAAGTGTCAAAGTAGAACAAAGGTGTTATGCAGTATATCAGCTACAAGGCACATTTCACCATGACTGGGTAGGGAAAGTACAAAACAAGAAAGATGGCAGGTGGATGCATGCCTGATAATGGGAGGGGATCCAGGTCTAAAAGTGAATTAAAGGGCAACAGATTAATCAAGGCAGGCAAGTAGATCTCCACAGTAAAGGCCCCACACTTGCATTACTCATTTCAAAACCCATAATTAAGACACGCAGCAGCTGGAATAGTTCATACACACCCACTTACATCAGCAGCATCCATAGCACAATACTATAAAGTGTGAAAGCACCTCACACACATTTGAGTATTCCCATACACTCTGCACCAGTGGTGTATACAGATGGGGAACTTTTATTATGTACATGTTAGGGGCTGCCATAGCTTTGATCCACCAGCATGTGTTGGAGACTGAAGGTGGTGTGGAGGATGATGCACACGACCACCGCAAACACCAGAGGAGGAGGAGAGTGTTCAGACCCAGGCTAACCTACCAGGGGCTACATGATCTGGAGATAGTAGAGCATTACAGGGTGGACAGGGACACCCTACAGCAACTTGTGGAGCTGTGTCGGCCGCAACTCAGAGTTAGAACAAACAGAAGGGAACCCATCCCAGTGGATACAAAGGTATGTGCAAGCCTGAGAATACTAGCTACAGGTACCTTTCAAAGACCAACTGGGGATATCATGGGGATCTCACAGGCATCAGAATCCAGGGTACTACACCAGTTCCTGGATGCCATGTTACCACATGTCAATGAGCACATATACTTTCCCCGAATGCAGGAGGAGTTGGCCAGCAATATGAGTCTCTTCCACCATGTGGCAGAATACCAAGAGGTACTGGGTGCAAGAGACTGCACGGACATACACATCAAGCCACCACCCGGTGAGCAGGAAAGGCACTACATAAACCACAAGGGATACCCCTCCATCAACTGCCAGGTTGTGTGCAATGCCCAGGGCATTATCATGGATGTGTGTGCTGGCAGCCCTAGAAGCTATCACAACTACCACATCTGGCATGCCTCACAGCTATATCGGTTATTTTCCAGGGAGGACATCCCAAATAGCCACCTGGTGGGGGATGCTGTCTATGCACTGGAACTGTGGATGATGACTCACATCAGAAATGCACATACACCCATGCAGGAACGCCATAATGAGGCACACACACAAACCAGAATCATCATACAGCATGTGTTTGGGATGCTGAAATCAGGGTTCCATTGCTTGGACATATAGGTTCATAGGTTCATAGGTTCATACTAGGCTATCTGCTCTAGGGCATTTATAAGCCTAGCCAGAGTGTGTTTGGCTTTCGCCACCCATTTTAAATTAATTTTGCTATGCCCTTTTTTGAGGTTAGTATACTGTGCCTCTGTCTAACAGTGACACAGAAGTGATACCCAGGGTAAGCCTACGATCTCCCATCCAGTCATCAAGATTCCTCTTGAAGAGAGTCAGTGAGGGACTCTGCCTAACCTGGACTGGGATTTTATTCCAGAGTGAAGGGAGCCTCTGGGTTATGAATCTGTCCCTCCAGCATGTCCTATTTATTTCAGTGCTGAGGTTTAAGTCTCTCGAGCACGTAGCTTGATGGGATTTGGATTTTCTGAGGTGCAGCATGTCCATTAATTCCAGGTTGGACATGGCTTTATACGTCAGGCACAGATTGACTCTGAGCAGGCGGTATGCCACTGAGTAGAGCTGGAGTTTCTTTAACCAGGCAGCATATGGCATCTGTTTGAGCCCTTTGATCCTCTTGATGAGGTACTTTTGGGTTCTTTCCAGTTGCTGCAGGTGTCTGGTAAGGTACATCCCAAAAGGGGCATTGTACTCAATTATGGGCCTGATGAGGGATGAGTAAAGATGCACGATGACCTCCCCTGATCTAGATGTGAATCCCTTCATGATTAGGTGGGCTATATAAAATGTTTTTCGAACCACTTTGGCCACGTGGTTGTCAAATGAGAGATTGCTATCAACTTGGGTCCCCAGGTCCCTAATTACTTCTTCTGTACTTAATGGATTACCACCTATGTGGTAATTTGTGAGCACTTTGTTTTTGCCAAAGGGGATGACTATACACTTTTTGGCGTTTAGCTTGAGGCCATGGTTCTGGCACCAATTGTCTGTTTCTATGAGGCCCTTTTGGAGGATGCTTGTGTCAGCTGGAGAGTCGATTATGGCACCCAGTTTGCAGTCATCTGCAAACTTGGTCAGCCACAGTCCTTCCATGTTGGCCTGTACCTCCGAGAAATATATACCGAACAAGAGAGGTCCCAGGACTGAGCCTTGTGGGATGCCACTTGTAACTGGTTTGGAGTCTGACATGGCTCCAGCAATTCTAACCATGTGGGTTCTGTCCAGTTTGCAACCCATCTAGTGACATAGGGTTTATATTTAAGCTGGTGAGCTTATCTATAATGCCAGAGTGGGGTATTGTATCAAAGGCTTTTGCAAGGTCCAGGTAGGCTGTGTGGACCACCTTCCCCTCGTCAATGGCCTTGGTGACTGTTTCAAAGAAATCAACCAGGTTTAAGAGGCAGGATCTGCCCTAAACAAAGCCGAACTGGGTAGGATCCAGTGTCTGTAGGTCCCCAATATCTTTATGCATGAGGACCATGGTGATCCTTTCCATAGCTTTGCAGACCAAGCTAGTCAGGCTTATGGGGCGATAGTTTCCAGGATCTGTTGAGGCACCACCTTTGTGGAGAGGGACCACTGTTGCTGCACGCCACTCTTTGGGTACATATCCTGTAGTAAGGCTGAGATTGAACAGTAGTTTTATGTTTGGGTTTACCTCTTCTTGGAGTTCATGTAGGATGCAGCCTGAGACACCGTCTGGTCCCATTGATGCTGTGTTTTTTGCTTTGGAGAGGGCAGCTCTTACCTGAGCATCTTGAGATGTCAGGGGGGGGCAGCACTCTGCTGTGATAGATATTTGCCCTTTTGGTGGGGGGGTGGAGGGGGAGAAGTTTGTGCTGAACCTGTCAGCTAGGATGTTGGCAATGTCTGTGGGTTCAATGTATTTTTTGTCATTTTGGAGTAATTCTGAGCATATGTGGGAATTCCCACCCAGGTTCCTAACATAACTAAAGAAAGCCTTGTGATTATCCTTAGTGTCCTGTGCAATGTTTTTCTCAAAGCTGGCCTTAGACGATTTTATGAGTGCCCGTAGTTTTTTGATAATACTGATCAGAGATGCCTTCCCTTTTTGGGATTTTTCTCTATCATGAAGTAGCTTCCTCCTTCTATTGTATTGTTTGTTTATGGCTGGAGTACACCAGACAGGACATCTGCCTTTGGAGGATTGGGTTTTGATTTTATTTGGGATTGCATAATCCATGCATTCCTGAAGGTGTTCATAGAATGCATTTATAAAGGATTCTGCGGTTTGGGCCGTATTTTCCACAGGCTCGGGGGCTTTGAAGGATTCCACCTCAGTTTTGAGGAGTGTGAAATTTGCTTTAGAGAAATTTTTCACTGTGGTTTCTGGGCAGGGGGTGGGGTCGGGATGTGAATATCCAGTGAGATTAGTTTATGGTCTGATCTTACCAGTGAGGGATACACTTCTGGTCTGGAGCATAGAGTCCCCATGTTGGTGATGATCAGGTCCAGTATGTTTTCCCCTCTTGTGGGGTGGTGATATCTGGTGGAGCCTTGCAGTACTCTCCAGGCATGTGTGCCCACATCTTCATAGTGTGTGCCATGCCACACAATATGGTCCTGCGGAAACAGCTGCAGCAGGGACAGAATGGTGAAGGCTCTCACATCCCACCAACATTGCCAAGGGCCCCACAGGCACAGAGGTACTCAGACCACAAATCCCCTGAGCCAGCCCCAGTAGGTAGATGGAGGTGTGCCCAGTATGCCCATGCCTTGGCAAAGAGGGAACATATAGCACACTCACTGACAGTGTAGGCACCTAGGAAATGACACCTTTCCACACCTGCACACACAGTAAAAATGGATGGCACATACACAAGACTACCTGTAAATTGTCATGTATAGGCAGTCTACTGTGTGCATCCAACATAGGCAGCCCTCAACTATTGCACACGCAACAGCCATTGGCACAAGGTAAGTCAACACCTGACCAGTAAATTAAGCTATCAGCATATGCAGATACTGTATGTATAGATTCATAGGTAGATACTTGGGCAACTGCCAGAGGCCATTCATAAGGCCAGCCAAAATGTGTCAGCTTTTTCCACCCCATTGATTCATTAACCATCCCTCTGTGGAGCAGAGCCAGTGGTGGGATCCCTGGGGTGCATCTACTGTTCCCCATCCACCCTTCAAGGTTTCTCTTGCAGAGTGTTAGTGAGGGGCTCTGTATAATGTAGTTAGGGATGTTGTTCCAAAGTATGGGGAATGTCTGTGACAGGAAGCTGTCCCTCCAGCATCTCCCGGTTATTGTTGAGGCAAGGTCAGCTCACTACAGTGTGTGGCTCACTGTGACATGGATTCCCATAGGTGGAGCATATCCATCAAGCCTGAGTTCGACATGGCTGTGTTGGTCAGTGGAGATCATCTCTGGGTAAACTAGATGCCACTGAGTTAAGCAGAAGTTCATTCAGTCCAGCTGCATAGGCCATATGTTGGAGGCCAGTATTCCCCTTAGTGAGGTACATTCGTGGACCCCCCAGCTGTTGGACGTGTCCTCTGAGGTACATCCCACATGGGTTATTATACCCTATGATGGGACTGATGAGTGATGAGTAAAGGGGCACTATAACCCCAGTATGTCTAGATGGGAATCCTTTAGTAGTCAGATGGTCTACATAGAAGGATGTCCTAACTACTGTGGAGATATGATTGTCACAGGGGAGATCACTATCTACCTTAGTTCCCAGATACCCCATTACCTCATCTGTATTGAAGTGGCTGCCACTCATGTGTTAATATGTGGGTGCCAATTCCACAATGGAATGACTATGCAGTTAGTGGCACTTGGCTGGAGGCCGTGTTATTGGCACCTTGTGAAGTTCTCTGTGAGGCCTCCTGAGGGATGTCCGTGTCAGCTGGACTATCAATCATGGCTCCCAGTTTACAGTCATTGCCAAACATGGCCTGCTGTAGTCCACCTGTGTTTGCCTGTACATCTGAGATGTATATGCTGAACAGTAGGGCTCCCAGGACTGAGTCCTGTGGGACACCTGTTGTCACTGTTCAAGAGTTGGACCTGGAGACTGCTAGTCGTACCATGTGGGTTCTGTGTGTAAGCCCATTGGCAACCCAACCTGTGATGTATGGGTGAATGTACAGGCTGGTGTGATTATCAATAATACCTGAGTGTGGCATGGTGTCAAAAGCCTTGGTGAGGTCCAGGTAGTATGTGTGAACCACCACCCCTGTCATCTAATGTCTTGGGACTGTATGTAAGATGTTAAACTGGTTCAGTAGGCATGAGCTACACTCAACCAAGCTGACCTGGATTGGGGCACGTGTTTCAAAGGTTACCAATGTCATTGTTAATGAGTGCCATGAGGATGCAAAATATACCATTACAGACAAGGCTAGTCAGGCTTATGGTGTGGTAGTTACCATGGTCAGTTGTGATTTCTCTGTGATGAAGTGGAATAACTGTTGCCATGCACCATTGCATGGGCATGTAGCCTGTGGAGAGGCTGAGGTAGGAATGATTAATTAGGTGGGGGGCAGGTTGTCTTGTACAGTTTGCAAGATGCAGTCTGGGTTAACATCTGCCTCCATTGATGCTGTGTTCTGCTGTTAGAGAGGGCCATTTCCACCTGTGTGTCTTTGATGATTGGGATACTGTCCCTTTCAGGTAGTGTTGTGGGCTCTTTAGAGGGTGAAGTATGCGCCAAATGTATCTGCAAGGATGTTGACAATATCAGTAGGGTCAGCATATTTTGTGCTATATTTCACTGGCACAGTGCAAATCTGTGTGTCACCATGTAGATCCTTGACATAACCAAAGAAGGCTTTGTGGTTATCTTTCGAATCTTTGAGTATTCTCCTGCTGATGTTAGCCTTGAATGATGTCATGAGGGACCTATGTTTCATACTTATAGTGGTCACTGATGTCTGCCCTTCATGGAATTTGCTGTGTGTCTGGAACACTGTCCTACGTCTTTAGTATAGCCTGTTTATAGCAGAGGTCCACCAGACTGGTGTCCTTGTCTAGGAGGAGTGAGTCTTGGTTTACCAGTGATGGCACAATCCATACATCCATGTAGGTGCTTATAGACTGCATTTGCAAATCTGTCTGTATCTTGAGCAGTGTTTCCCCTTAGCGTGAGGGCTGTGAAACCCCCCACCCCTGTCACTAGTACTGTAAATTTAGCTGTAGGAAAGGTATACACTGTGGTATCAGTGGGTGGGGGAGATGCTAGGGTGTGGAAACAGTGAATAGTTTATGGTCAGATCTAACCAGTGACCGGTTAACCTCCACTGTGGTGCACCTGTTGCCCATGTTGGTGATGACCACATCTAGTAGTTTCCACCCCACGTTAAGGAGGTTATCACCTGATACAGGGCATATGAGGTGATACATTCCAGGAAGCACTAATGCTGGAAGTGAGTACCAGAGTATGTTTCCCAGTTAATGGTATGTTAGTTGACATCAACCAATGCCAGGGTGTGCATTAGGATTGTTGTGTTCTCCACTGTCTCCAGGTAGGTGGAGTGGAGGTCCTGGGTCATGAATGGTGATCAGTGGCAGGCCCCATTCCACATTGCAGTTGTGGCTGATGTTAGCTGCACATGTTTGATCACAGAGGTATCATGCTGTCCCACTAACCTGGAGGTGTAGGTATTCCTGATGAATATGGATACAGCCCCTCCATGTCTGTAAGTCCATGTTCTGTGGCTGAAATGTGTGGTATGGGTTGTAGTCATGTAGTGCTGGTGTGCTCTCAGGAGCCTTAAGACAGATTTCAGTTAATGAACACATGTTGATGTTGTCCATCCTGAGGAGTCCTGTGAGTGCATGCATGTTGTGATCACAACCTCTGCTGTTGAGTAGCATAAACCTCATTGAATCTGCTATTGTACTATTTACGGAGCTGGTATTCACCTTTGAGACTCTCCTAAATAAGGCACCATGGGGGTGCCAATAGCCTTGCCCAGTATTCCAAAGCATAAGGCTTACACTTAGGCCGGTAAGGTATCATTGCATGCATGTTCCCCATCTGTGCTTGTTTTTCATCTCCCCTGTAGGTGACCTAGTGGTAAGCAATAGAAAGCCTTAAACTTATACAAGTCTTCTAGCTTCCAAGATAGGTTTTTGGAGTGACTACGTATCAGTGTTCTGTATGTTCTTGCTGTACTCAACTGTTTCCTGACTACATGGTGAGTTCACACTGTATATTGTGATCTGAAGGTCTGTTTATTCAGATATTATGGCTGTGATGGCCTGCACGTGAGAAGTTCACAGATAGCTAACTATCTATCTGCCCAAGGGCAATTAGAAGCATAGCAACAGTGTGTTGGCCTTCCCTGCACCATTGATGAAGTAACTGAGCCTCTGTCAAGCATAGCCAATGAAGCAATTCCAGGCAGAGTTGCTGGAAGCTGTTGAAGACTGCGGTTGTGGAGGGTGACAGAGGCACTTAGTGATCTAAAGAGGGCATGTTAATGTGGCAATTCAACACCATTCAATTCCCCCAGCAGGTCTTGCAGCTATCAAACTGGACAGGGCCCCCCACCCCCTAGCTGTATGGTTCTGGGACACATGATGCCAGGTGTGTATAGTCTGTTACCCATTCACACAACAAGGTTTCCCTTGAAGTGTGTCAGTGAGGGGCTATGCCTAATGTAGGTCGGAATGCAATGTATTGTCTCACAGTACATTTGTTATAAGTTGTTATGTCAAGAGTATGTGAAGCTCAGTGAGTTTGGGGGCTCCTACCATTTGCTTAGCCTAGTTTACACATAGAAATCATCTAAACAGGAAATAGGCAGAAGCAATGTTAATGTCAACAGTGTAATGGCTACAACATCCCCATAGTATCTGTGCATTCGAGGTTAAAATCCTGATAAAGGCAGGGATGTTTATCATGTTCAAAAGTATACCTTAACCACAGCTTGCATATATAGGTAGTAATCGTCTGTATAATAAACATTCAAATCACCCATATAAACCCATGTGTGCAGGAGAGTACAGTCAACAGAGAATTTAATGTCATGTCAGCACATAGTGAGATGTTGTGTCACTGACAGGTATATATCCAGAGTAGTTAGTGGATGTGGCTGTGTTTGTGTGCACAGGTTATAAGTTACAACATTTGTTTAACTGTGTTTAACCACTGCTATAATGTCACACAAACACTTTTAAACATGCTTACAACTGCTTATATGAGCTTTATTCTGCAGTAAAAAAACATTCATAAAGCATATGTTTCATGGTCCTGAGACTACCCCTTATACCATTATTCATTTCACTGTAATGATCAGAAATGGGACAGTGGCTTTGTGTACATATGTACAGTACATTGTAATGTACTGTAGTTTGTGAACCAACACATTCCAGTCTACAGATGTATTACTGTCACAAACTAATACAAAATATATCTTATAGGTTCATAGGTTGGTACTGGGCTATCTGCCTGAAGGGATATATTAGCCCAGCCACGTTGTGCGGTATTCATCGCCCCTTTAGTAGATCCCTAGACCCTTGTACTAGCATCTAGTGCCCTTGGCCCCGATCTAGTAGTGCTGTAGGTGTGATCCCCGGTGTGGACTTTCTGTTACCCATCCACTCATCAAGGTTCCTCTTGAAGAGTGATAGTGAGGGGCTCTGTCTTATGTAGATCGGGACCCTGTTCCATAGTAAGGGAAGTCTCTGCAAGGGGAATCTATCCCTCCAGCATGTTCTATTCATTGTTCTGTTGAGGTTTATATCCCTAGAGCATGTAGCTCGAGTAGATTTGGTTTTGCTAAGATGGGGCATGTTCAACAATTCTGAGTTGGACATGGCTCTGTACGTTAGACAGAGATCGCCTCTGACAAAGCGGTAGGCAACAGAGAACAGTCTTAGCTTTTTCAAATGTGCTGCATAGGGCAACTGTTTGAGGCCAGTAATCCTCTCGTCTATATATATATATATATATATATATATATATATATATATATATATATATATATATATATATATATATAAGCAAACAATAACCCAAGACTTCACTGATGGATGAAAAGGCAGCAAAGCACCAAAGCACAAATAAAATCCAAGATAAACTTTATTCCAAGTTTCCAAATTTCCACGTAAGCGCTTTCACGGTGTAATACCGCTTCCTCAGACGTGATACAACTGAACAAAAGGAAACACATTATATAGACTAACATCATTTCCTCAGTCAAACAATTAAGTAAAATTAAACAATCAAATAAAATAAAATCAATTAATTAATTAACATTCATTGCAGGTTAGATGTAAAAGCCAAACTAAACTAAAACCTATCAATGCCAAAAAATAAGAAAGAATGTATGTGTATGTGTGTTGACTGAATATTCAGTCACAAGTGTATGTCTAATAGTAAAGACATAAATCAATAAATATCATAAATAACAATCATAAATAACAATCATAAATAACAAAAACAGAGTGTGAGTAACTAAACTCTACTGAGGGCTCATCATTTGAGTGGCCTGGCTTTTGATATGGGTTTCAATGAGACACTCTCATTGAGTCCCCTACCTAAGTGTGCCCCCAGACGAAGAATCCACTTAAGTTCAGATTCTTCAGTTGAATTAATTATATCCCCACCCCTGCTGTTAACTATTTGTGTATGCAAAACTTGAAATAAAAATGCATGCCCTTGGCCATTTTGAATCATATGTTTTGCTATAGCGCTGGTTAATTCACCCCTATTGAAACAATAAATGTGGTCCCTTATCCGTTCACGAAGTGACCTATTCGTTTTTCCTATGTAGAAATGAAAACATTTCTGACACACGGCCACATAGACAAGATTCCTACTACGGCAGTCAGAGACACACCTGATCTGCCAGAGGCGGCCATCATTCGGATTACGGAAAAACCTTGACGTGTCAATGTAGTCACATTGGGGACAGGAGCCACATTTACGTGTTCCATAAAGACAATCGGCTGCATTAACCCTATCTGGTAGAGTAAGTTTGGGAAAGCACAACTGTTGTTTGAGATTCTTTAAATTACTGTAGGCATAGGAAGGGCAGTTTCCAACAATTGATCTAATATTGTCATCTGTCACCAAAATATTCCAGCTGTTCAGAATCGTAGATTGTATCATGTTTATGTTCTCACAATACGGTAGTACCAACGGTAGACGAGGACACCCAGCAGCACAGGTGGACACAGGTTCATTGAAAGCAGAAAAGAAAGGTTTCCCCTTAGAAGATCTAAGTCTGGATACATCATCACAAATATGGGTTACCCTATCTGGTGAATAGCCCCTAGCGAGGAAGGTTCTCTTAATGTTATCTAGCTCAATATAAAAGACTTGATCTTCGGAGCAAAGGCGTGAAATTCTGAGGGCTTGACCTCTGACAATATTGTCAAAGGTTCGGGGATGGTGCATACTGTCAACGGCCAGATATGCAGCTCTATAACATGGTTTTCTATATACTCTGCTGGCAAACCCACTGGGTGTTTTGTAGATAATGACATCTAAATAATTAACAGAGACGAAAGACATCTCCATTGTAAATTTGAGGAAACTACTAGTGTTATTAATGTAGTAAAGAAAAGTTGGTATCAAACTTTCCTGACCAGACCATAAGATAAAAAGGTCATCTACAAAGCGTTTGTAGAAGGCCACATCTGGGTGGTTCAAGATGTGTTCCTTCTCCCACGCAACCATAACAAGGTTTGCGTACGAGTTTGCACAGCTAGTGCCCATCGCTACGCCCGTGGTTTGTCTGTATGTATTATCCAAGAAGATGAAATAATTGTTCTCAAGAACAATCTCAAGTAGCATACATAAAAAGTCTGCCTCTGTGGGAGCCATAAAGTCATATAAAACACTTCTGACCATCTCTAAACCCTTCTGGTTTGGTATGCAAGTAAAAAGCGAGACTACATCCAGAGTCATAAGATGAAAAGTGGAGGTATCGCTATTGCTTGCACAGAAATTATAAAGATCTTGTAAAAGATGTCTAGTATCCAACAAAACCTGTGGAAAATGTTTCAATATTGACTTGAGCCTACTATCTAAATAGATAGAGACTGGCTCAGTGAGCCAGCCTGCCCCAGCCACTATGGGTCTAAGGGGTGGGAGAGTGTTATGTTTATGAACCTTGGGTAACCCATTAATTTGTGGTGTAACAGGATGCTCCACCAAAAAATAATCAAATAGCTCATTGGTCAAGACATTCAAGGACTTACATTCAACTAATGTGTCAACTACTCTGCTGCAAGACTTCTCAACTTCTAACGCATTGACAGAAATGTATGATTCTCCATTTAACATATCAAGCATAGAATCTACATAAAACTTTCGATTCATCACAACTATTATACCGCCCTTGTCAGCTGGGCGAATTATTATGTTCTCATTAAGTCTCAAGGAATTAAGAGCTTTACGTTCATTATCTGACAAATTCTCAGTAAAAATCCAATTCGGATCACCAAAATTAGCATAAAAGTCTTTCTCAGTACTTCTAAGAAAAACTTCCAAATTAGGATGTAAAGGTGGATTAATGAGGCTCCGTTTTTTAAAAGAATACTGATGACCAATTGGTTGTTTATTAAATATTAATTTAAGATTAATGTTTCTCACGAATAATCTCAATGCAACAAGCACTTCACCAATATCAGTACCAGTCTTAGGGATAAATGTCAAACCTTTGTCGAGTAGATGTAATTCATCCTTAGTCAAGGCATAATCTGAAATGTTCAGGGTTAGAGATTCGTTCCCCAATGCTGTCTCTGTGGAGGCTGCTGGGCTTCTGTGTAAGATTCCCTGCGTTTCGAGCTCCTGTTCAGCTCGTGTTCGACAGGCCTCTTCCTGCCAGTCCTGATAGGTAAAGGGATTTGTGGAAAATCCTGCGGTTCTGGCCTCTGCAGTTTATCTAACTGTATTTTGCGACGCACTACTGTGCTAGTTCTTGTCGCAGCCAAGGAACCCATGGTAGAAGAATTCAACGGTGCCTCGGCAGGAGTGAAATAGATCGAAGTAACCAACTGTGAGGTGTTCTGGCCGCCAGAAGCAGTGTCCGTTGCTGAATTGGCGACACTGCCAGCTACGGTAGTCGCTAGGTCTATTGCTGCCTCCTGGATGTCCACCAGTGGCTGCACGGCATTGGAGACAGCTGGTTCTGCTGTATAACCAACCCTGTTGGAGTTCCTGGTGTTACTACGATTTACTCCATTAGGAACCTCAGAGCTAGCAGCTGTTCTGGGCCAAACAGACACATTGTTGTTATCAAAGTCACGTTTGTCACGTGACAGTTTCTTCCTTTTTTGTATTAGAAGATTGCTCTCATAGCGAATTATCCTTTGACTTAAGTCGTGCAAGAAAACATCAGCACAATCATTGCCCATCATAATGATCAACTGCTGTTGTTGTTCATTTGCTTTAATTTTAAATTCAGTCTCCATAGGTTGAAAATAATCAAGCAAGAGTTCAATGTACGATTTACTAGCTTTTAAATTGATTTGCTGCCATCTGGCTAGCAAGTCAGGATACGTACTACCATAGGTCGGCATGTTTAAAATTCTAAGACCTCTGGGAATCACTCTGTACTTGATACTGGCCTCAAGATGAAACCGTTGGCATTGAAGCCTCTTGAAACTGAATAAGTTGTTTTCTAAGTCACGCTTCAGTTGTCTCACTGAAGCACTATTAGCCAAATCTAAATCTTCTATGGAAGGAGTGGAAATATCTTCCATTTGTAAAAGCGGATTAACGCCTTCCGTAAACACAGTTCTCAATGCATCAGGCTTGACATAATCAGCACTCACCCTGTTCGGTGATTCGATGCGGTCGGTGGTATTATTATCCATCAGTAAAGTTCCCAAACAGAACAAGTAATGTAGAACAAACAAACCAAAGCCCTTAGAGTCAGTGATGTAAGCAAACAGTAACCCAAGACTTCACTGATGGATGAAAAGGCAGCAAAGCACCAAAGGCAGCAAAGCACCAAGCAGCGTTGGGGAACGAATCTCTAACCCTGAACATTTCAGATTATGCCTTGACTAAGGATGAATTACATCTACTCGACAAAGGTTTGACATTTATCCCTAAGACTGGTACTGATATTGGTGAAGTGCTTGTTGCATTGAGATTATTCAAGAGAAATAATAATAATAATCTATAATTGAGTACAATGCCCCGTTTGGGATGTACCTTACCCGACGCCTTCAGCAACTGGAAAGACCCCAAAAGTATCTCACCAAGAGGATCAAGTGGCGCAAGCAGATGCCCTATGCAGTTCAGCTAAAGAAACTCCAGCTCTACTCAGTTGCATACCGCCTACTCAGAGATGATCTGTGTCTGACGTATAAAGCCATGTTCAACCCAGAATTAATGGCCATGCTTCACCTCAGGAAATCCAAATCCCTTAGAGCTACACACTCCAGGGACTTGAACCTCAGCACAGAAATAAATAGGACATGCTGGAGGGACAGATTCATATACCAGAGGCTCCCCTCACTCTGGAACAAAATCCCAATCCATGTTAAGCAGAGCCCCTCACTGACCCTCTTCAACAGAAATCTTGACGAGTGGATGGGAGATCGTAAGTTTACCCCTGGGATCTCTTCTCTGTCCCTGTTTGACAGAGGTACAGTAAACTAACCTTAAAAGGGCTACCTTCTGTGACCTACTATACAGAGGCACAGTCAACTAATCTAAAAGGGTGGCAAAAGCCAAACACACTCTGGCTAGGCTTATAAATGCCCTAGGTCAGATAGTCTAGTATCAACCTATGAACCTATGAACATACAGTATGTAAGGTAGTGCACAGCACTGGTAATGAAACAGGTTGCATATCATCTTTAACTCCAGTGTAACATCTGTAGTAGTAGTGTAAGATGTGGGAGACAGCTGCACATGTGTAATAGCCACATCATAGGTGATGGCTCACACTATCTGATTATATTCTGATCATGCTGATAATGGCATCAGAGCCTATTGATACATGACTCTGTTTGGGGAGTGGGTGTCTGTGCCCAACAGAGCTCATGGTCCTGGTGGATATGTGGGTATATACCCAGAAAAGGAAACAGACCTGTAGACACTTGCATCATCTGTAATCAACTAACAGGATGTGATGTGCTCCTCAGAGGAGGATTACTACTAAAGGTAGCTACAATGTTTCCGTAATAGCCAGTGTTGTCACGTACATAACACAAATATTTACATGTGAGCATCACTGTCTAAAACATCTTCATAGACAATACGTAAACTAAATACAGTACTTGGTACTTGTAGTACTGACCGCTCATATAGGCATGTCCACTAGTCAGCTACTGGTGTTTCCTAATGTCAGCTTTGTGTATGTGGCCATCCTGGGGGAATGTAATCTCTATGCCATTTACACTGCCTGACCCACCTAACACCATGCCCCACACATTGTCTGCATGGCAGCTACAGGGGTAAGCTTGAAGGCAGCCCAGTCTACAGCCATGACTGGACAGGACAGTCATGAGGTGTAGGTTAATACATGCAGCTCATCAACACAACCAACACATACCCTTACCAGAACACAGTAACCAGAAATCACATACATTCACAGATGCATTTAAGTATCTGGCCAAACAAGTGACCCCCCCAAGCAGGAAGAGACAGACACCGAAATACACAAACTGTATGACATAGTTTGCATAATTGTGCCACACCTCTGAAAACATGACTGGAAACATACCCAACAGTACTCATTTGTGAATGCAATCTCTAGCACTATGTTACACACCGACCTATACGAGGGCATACATACTGTCAGCTGCTTGTCTGCCATCATTAGCCACATACTCATACACTCAGACCACCTTTTGAACTATACATATGGCTCTGGCATATTCCATGTAGTTGTGCAGGACCTGTGATGCAGTAGTCTGGACTGCATGGAAACACATGTAGGAACTGTCAGGTCTTATAGCCCATGCAGGTATGTCCCAAGGTCTGGGTAACATTCTGCCATTGACCAGAATGATACTGCTGTACAGGGACAAAAGGATAGCATTTCACAATTGTCTAGTGTAGTGGTGCATATCGCAGGGTATCCAGTATCTGTCATCCTGGAATAACATGGTTGACAGACCATGATGCTTTGCCAGACAGGGTCTGCACCTTTCACCCCTGGAAATCTGGATACAGCGTAGGGCTCATTCTTCCCCTATAGTGCCTTCATCATGCACAGTCCAGGTGAGGGTCCACTGCTGTTACAGGGACAGCCAGGCAATAAACTGCGGGTCTCACTACACAATGATACATGTCAGAAACACTATACGGACACACATATGTCAATCCCTAACATGGAGAACATATCTGTGCAGTGGCTGAGACATGTTTCAGTGCTCTGGAGAGCACACCTGCATGACCATGTTATAACACATACCTCACCTTTTGCCCATTATCCTTTATTGGAACACATGGGCCGCAGCAGTGTCCATATTCCTGAAGGACATGTACACCCCCACGCTAATTGCACTTGCATAACATCAGATGCATTATGCTGAGCAACTACCTTTGTGCCACAGTGGAATTCAAAATGCACCTTGAGACAGATCACCACCAGGCCGCAAACTTCCCAGCTGTCATAATGTGCTGTAATGGGGAAGATTAGGCCTGAGACAGAACCATAATATTGGCTATCCTCAACTATTCCATTATGAACTGGGAAGACTCCTCATGTACCAATACCTGCGCTCAATGTATGTTGGATTCCATCAGCCCCACTGACCTGGATCACAGTAGTCATACAAACAGGGCTAACAGTATGCTACACATAGTTAGTCTCCAATGCCAATGTTATGTTTCCTAAGAGCAGAGTGGTGAGTGCCATAGAACCCATGCAGATGGACAATGCATGTGCAAATGCTGAATTCTACAAAAATGAACCTTAAGCAGTCACATAAGTGCAGTGATTGTGCCATTTAAACAGAAGTGGAAAAAGAGAAAAGCCTTGCAAGTAGGATCCAAGTGCAAGGCAAAACAAACTATCAGTAACTGAAAAAATGCCAGCACAAAACTCAGTATATATCAGTAACAAAACTACAGCAACACTAAGGTAAAACTTAAGTGTTTTAATACATATCGAACAATCCAATAATCCAGACCGGTTTCAGCCTAACAGGGCTTTCCTCAGTGGAACAAAAAAATACAAACAGGAAATGATGCACAAATGCAGGTTTAAATAAGGTCCATAGACCAATGAGGTGCATCCAAAGGATTTTAGGCATGCCCAAAATACTGCCTGAAAGAAAAACTGGAAGGAAAAATACAAACTAGAAAATAAAAAATAACAAGTAAAAAATAGATGATCCAAATAGCAAATATGGTAATAAAACATAAATATGATAATACATTCAATATTGGATATATTAATTTGTTATAAATGATCATTTAAACCAGGAGAAAATAGTGCCCCTAGCTTGATAATCCAGTATTTCTCTTTTTGGTTGAGAATGGAATGCCATCCCTGTTTGTTGGATCTGTCACCCAAAATTCTGTCTACAATACAAAATTGAAATCTAGTAGTATGATGTTCTGTGTAGTGCCTGAACAGAGCGTTGGTTTCTCTTTTGGTTCGAATGTCACTACGATGTTCCGACATGCATAATCTCAATGCCCATGTTGTCTGACCCACATAAAATGAACCACATGTGCAAGTCGCAAGATATACCACCCAATCACTATTACAGTTGCCAAAAAATTTCATGTTAAAAATCCTGTCAGTGTTTTACTGGAAAATTGTTTAGATGTGAATATAAATGGACATGATGAACAATGGTCGCATTGATAAGTGCCCCAAAGTTTGTCACCAGTCATCGTAAGTTGTTGATGTATAATGCCACTTGAACCCATCCTCTTATAATGTGAAAAAAATGAACTTAGTGTTCTCCCTCTACGGTAACCATATTGACAAGTGTTACTGACTAAGGAGGCAATATCCTCATTGGCAGTGAGGATGTTCCAATGTTTCATCATGGTATTTCTAATCAAATTGATGTTATGCCCATAGGTAGTAATAAACCGTAATCCTCCATCCTGTGCATCCCTATTTCTATCACAATATTTGAGAAGGGAAGTTCTGGTGGAATTGGTTGCAAAGTGACGTGCCAACTGAATGTCAAGCTCCTTGTATCCCCTGGTTCTGAATCTGTTGGTTAGATCTTGTTGTGATTCTTCAAAGTCATTTTCTGTGGAACAAATCCTGCGTATCCTGAGGAACTGGGATTTGGGTATGTTCCGGATGATGTGGCTAGGGTGCATACTAGTTGCATGTAATAAAGTATTGTATTGCGGGTATGTATGAAATGTTTTGCTTCATAAAGTACCATCTGGGTTCCTGATGACTGTTACATCCAAAAAGTTGATTTGATTTTGGTGATAAGTTGAAGTAAATTCAATACCCCATTTGTTATGGTTGAGGTATGACACAAATTCAGCCAAATATTCTTCATCGGAATGCCAGACTAACCGACAATCATCAAGATAATGTCGCCAAATATCCAGCTCCTCAAGATAGATGTTATGTGTTTGATCATAAATGAGTTGCTCCTCAATGTAGCCCATGAATGAGTCTGCATATATAGGAGCAAAAGAGGCTCCCATAGCGGTACCCTTCAACTGCCAATAGCATTCACCTTGAAAGTAGAAAACATTTTTATTCAAAACATGTTCCGCTATACAAATCAAAAGCGTATTGAAACCAACTGGATATAATTTGGCTCTATCTAACCAAAACTTGAGGGCCTGAAGTCCAGCCTAATGTGGTATATTGGTGTATAAGGCCTTGACATCTAATGTACAAAGTAACCACTCAGGTTCTAATTGGTTATCATCTATAATGGATAAGAATTGGGTGGTGTCTTGTATCCTTGCTCAAATCAAATTTAGTAGTGGTTTCAAGTATGAGGTCAAAAACTCAGAGAGTGGTTCCATCAATGACCCCATACCAGACACAATGGGTCTACCAGGTGGTTTGTTCAGGCACTTGTGTATCTTAGGTAGTAAATAAAGAATCTGTTGTTGTAGGTCCCGTATCATTAATTGTGATTTAACTGTGTCTGATATGATGCCCTCCGAAACTGCTAACTCAAGAAAATTGTCAATTTCTCTTTTAAAGTTCGGGGTGGGGTCAATAGGCATTTTCATGTAGTGGGATGGGTTGGCTAATTGTCCATTTCCCTCCCCCAGATAATAATCTGTATCCATGACTACTATTGCCCCACCCTTGTCAGCCTGAATAATAATAACAATGTTTTTGTTGTCCCTGAGATGTTATTAAACCTGTAGGTCAGGGGTAGAGAGATTATGTTTCAGAGGTGAAAAGTGATCTAGTATGAAATGTATGTCCTTGAGTACGCCTTGCTGAAAGATAGCCACATTCCGATTCAAAGGTGGAACAAAATTGGATTTATGGAATTTGAATTCTGTGGATCTTTGAGAATCAGACCTGGGTCCAAAAAACAATTTGAGGTTGATTCTGCGACAAAAATCATTAATATCTTTGGCAATATGAAATTCATCCACAAAAAACCCTGGAACAAAGTTTAAATCTTTATTTAACACTTTCTTTTGATCTTCTGTCAAGACAATTTTGGAAATATTCAAAATATTGTCATCTATCGTGTCATGAATGTTTGGATGAGTGCTTTGATTATGTCTATCTTGGTGTTTCCTATGCTTTCTCCCACTCCTCCTCCTAATGAGTTTAAAGAAGGTGTTTGGCTTTTAGTCTTTTTGGGAGTCGGAGACTCACCAGTACAAATACCCTTCGTATCAGTTGTCGAAGAATCATCTCCTGAGGTGCTACTATATGTGTGAGACCCCTTGAGTATGGATCTAGGTCTTTTTTTGGGGTTGGTATATCTGCCAGACCTCTGGCCAGTTTCCATGAACCTAACATTTTTGGTGGCCTCAAAGGATCAGCCCCTCTGATAGTCAGTAATATCTCTGTTGAATTTTTTAATCTTTTTTTCTTTAGTCTGTTTTTCAAACAAAAGCAGTTCCTTTGACAGTTTATTAAGGCATATAGAAAATTGTGGGTGACCATCATATGTTTTAGCTTGTCCACACAGATCACCAACTTCTTTAATATTCATTTCAATAGTCCGTTCATAATACGAACTTAAAATTTGAATGAAATTCATAGATGCCTGTTGTTGTGCCAAATGCCATTCTTTGCTAAGGATGTCATCTATCTTGCCCACCAAAGGTAAATGATGTTAGTGGTCACAATTGCACCTATCAGCAGGTGTGCCAACACTGCACTGACCTGATAAGATGAGCGAAACAGCATACTAATGCAATCACCAGGAAACAAGATGCAACAGGTGGGGAGCCACTCACCCAGCCCCCACTCACACTTACTGAGGAGCTACTGGCCAACCTGGGGACACCTGCAGACCTCCATCCACAAGCTTTAGCTGGTATTGTGGAGGTGGGTGTCTCTCAACCACTGATCCTGGAGTTGCCTGGTAAGTCACTACTGCACATAAAACACAACCATATATCTCATAGTTACATAGTACAATATGTAATGTAACATCACAAGGCATGTATGCACACATGCCACATACTACAGTCTGCTACTCTATGTATGCACAGATGTGCATACTCAATAGTATAGTGTATTGTACTAACATAGACATTGCACCCTGTAGCTACCACACAGGTGTGGATAATGATCTTACTGCTGTGGCACTCTTGTTTAGGTATCGCTTGTGTTTTGCAGCAACAGCAGCATGTGTCAGGTGAGATTGCTATTATTTACCAGTCTTGATAATGCACGGAACATATTAATTGCATGCTGTCTACCATAACACACGTACACATAATGTATGGGGGTCCTGGTAATGGACACTGGTCAGACCTGCAATGCATCACACTGTTTACCTATGTGAAACAATTGAAGACTGTATGAAACACCTACACTAAACCTTCCAAACTGTCATTGCCAGATGTGTGGACAACAGTGAACACAATGGTGGAGGTGTGTTCCACTGTAGGGACAGGTACTACATAGCAGCATTACACAAGTTGGGAATACGAACAGTACTGTACAGAGAGCATATGTGTGCACACACACTAAATGTGTTGCAGCTGGAGTATGCCTGGCCTACAGGATACACCCTTGTGTAGTATACCCTTGCTATGAATGTCACACAATGTCATGTGCTATCAGACATGTCCATGACATGTAGTGGGCTGACTGCAACTCTGCTCAACTATAATGCAAAACATGTCTCACATCCCATACATACCACCCTTTATCTACATAACCCTGTCCTCAGTGGAGCATATGACATCTATGGGTGTATGTCATATGGGATAACACTGACATGTGAAATATGATGGCCATCAGAACCATGTGTACAGATGGCCATGGACGATGGTCAGAGATATGAAGCAAAACCCACAGTAGAAGTGATGTGCATGTGTGTACACCCTGTTGTACATTGGCTCGACACAATACAACTATGGCCTTTGTAAATGGTGATATTGCAGATGTGAAACACTAAACATCATACAGGCCTGTGCACAGCTTGTGTAGGCATAACATGAAACCACCACATAACATGTCTTGAACATCTGGAGTGTGTCACAACATGGAAGCATTCACCTATACAGTATCCAAATACATACATGTGTTGCACAGCATACACATACATCCACATCAAGCCACAGATACAGTACATTCACCTTGCTGGTGTCAGACATCACTGTCATGCCTGCTTCTCATGTGTGTGAAGTGCACAGATGGCATGTAGGACATAGAGTACTTGTAAGTTAGCCATGTGTGGACATAGTTGCCAGGTATCCATAATATGGTTGCAGATGTGCAGGGGTATCATTCGTATACCCTTCTGTGACCTGTGTCACACATTCCACATTAGTTTATTGTGTATACACCTCAGTGACGTGGGTCACATTCCACATTTGATATGTATTGTATGTGAACATAGTCATGGCTATAAACTGTGTCAGTAGCTCACACTGTATAGCAATTGTGAAGCCACTTGATGCCCTGCATTGACTATGCACATCAGCTTAGTGTGAAGTATGTCCCTGCATATTTGTAGGGTGGACAGACAACATTGTCTCAGTTGAAGGCCCATGTTAGTATAACACATCCCTGCATTGGGACACCATTACTGTACTGCAGATTGGAAAGGAGACCACTGTGTTACACATGTATGCATGTCATTCAACATTTCAGCAGAAGACATGTCATACTACATGCGATTGGCAAGGTCATACGCCACACAGTAGGCCAGTGTACTGTAAACCTGTGCTGGTCTGTGGCACCATTGCAAAGTAGACAGCCATGTCAAACATGTGTGTACAGCCACATGCACAATGTATACACTCAGCTCAGGGGTAGGCAGAATAATGTTGAATAGACATGCACTGCTTTGGGGGAGATATGCAAGCTAGGGCTCAGGCAAACATAGTATGCAGTCGACATACCCTACTGCTCATGTCCTCATACATAGGGGCGGTGGCCAACACAAAGCATCAGTGGCAGATGTACAAAGGTCAGCGATGGTCTGTTAACATGTGTTGTATGTTGCACACACCATGGCAGTGCAGTGCAATGGTGCAAAGTGCATGCATTGTGTTGCAGGTAGGGGCATTGGCTACTAACACAAATGGTGCAATACAGGTATGTATGCTAACCACCACTATAATTATGTAAGGTGCATGCAGTCTGCTATACCACATGCATGCTGTTGTGTGCAACTCAGGGATGTATGATAACTACCACTATAATTGCCTAAGCTGAAACTAGAATTGTCTAAGCTGAATGTCATCTTCCATATCAACTGCATGTAGCGTGTGTGTCTGTGTGTGTCTGTGTGTGTCTGTCTGCCTGTCAGTGTGTGTCTCTGTTTGTCTCTGTGTGTGTCCCTGTCTGTGTGTTTGTCTGTGTATCTGTCTGTGTGTGTGTCTATCTGTGTGTGTGTGTGCCTGCCTGTGTGTGTCTGTTTGTCTGTCTGTGTGTCTGTGTGTGTCCCTGTCTGTGTGTCTGTGTGTTTCTCTGTCTGTGTGTCTATGTGTGTCTGTCTGTGTGTGTCTGGTATAACTTGTAATGTACAGTTCTTGTCTTCCCCTCACAGGTGTTGATGTAGGTGCATTGCCCTCCTGCAGTCCACCTGATGTTAGTGTCCCCACAGACTCTAGCAGTGATGATGATAGTATGACTGAGGCACAGGCAGGGTTGTCAGGGGATGAATCTGTGCCATTGGTTGACATTCCACCTGTCTCCCCCTCATCCTCGCAAACAATTCCCCTGACTGCACATATCCCATCACCACCGGCCATAGAGGAAGGACAGTTGGCGGGAGGTAGCATGGAACAGGGAAGTGTGGTGACTATGAAAGGTGTGCCTGCACACCATGATCCCAGTCAACAGACTGGTGATGTCCCACACAGGCATGTGCCCAGTGCTGCTCGTAGGAGGACCACTGGCCAACATGCCCTGGTGAGACCAAGCACATCAGCTGGAGTCACCAGACACATGTTTTGGACTGTAATGGAGGCACAGGCACGTGCTGAATGGCACAACAGAGACAGTCTGAGGCTTCAGAGGGCTGCTGTCCATTCATTAACTGACAACTTCTAGGCACTTGCAAATGCTCACCATCATCTTGCAGATGTTTTGGATAGACAATTGGGTGACATGGTGGGAGTCCTTGACCGTGGCATGTCAATCCTCAAGTGTGGAATGTCTGTGCTGGAACATCTAGTGGGAGTGAGGCATCGAGCACGTGAACGTAGGCCAGTTACATCACCTGTTGAAGGTCTACGTGAACATGCTACTCCACATGCCTGCTCCCATAGTGGTGGTAGCAGCAGCAGTGCTGCTGGTGCTGTGCAGTCCACACCAGGACACAGCAGGCCACATGCACATGGTCCTGGATGGCGCCAACAGGTACACGATTCCAGTGGATGTGTCATCAGACAGTACCCAATCTGGACCTCTGCCTGGTGGTGCCCATGCAACCCCTGGCAGGCGCAGGTCACGTGGCCGTGGCCGGACACTGTGAACTTTGACATCTGCCTTGTACAGTCTGCAGCTGTCAGTATTACCCCTGTGTAGGCCAGCCACATGCCAGACCTGTGTGCATGCATACACACACACTGCAAACAAATGTAGTGCACCTCAACACACACACGTGCATAACATCCACACATGCCCAATGATATAACAGGCCCTAACACACATGTATGTTGTCATCCAATGGCACAGCCTAGGCCTCTGGCAAACATTATCACCCTGTGCATATGATGATGCCTGTGCCGCATCCCTGTCATCCACAACATCGGTGCAGGGACATGTTCATATGGTCTGATGCACAGGGTAAATATACTAGGTAGACAATTGTAGATTAATATTGCTGAGTAGTGTTGACAGGCAGCAGACATACCATGTATTGTAGTTTTAGAATGCATTTTGTACGTTTGACAGAATGTATCATGTGTAACAACACTAACACCATGTTGATCTTGACGTTCTGCCTTCCTCTTTCAGGTGTAGTTGCATGTGCCGGGGGATGTTGGTGTTTGCGGAAGTCCCATATGTACATGATGACTACCCACAGGTCAGTATGACAACATCTGCATGCACTTTGCAGCTTCTACATCACAGTTATATTCACATGTTTCAATTATGTTTACTGTTCTAATGATCCAAGAGCATGATAGCTGTGTAGTAAGCTACTGTGTTCAGAGCCTTTACATCCATAGTGGGTGACATCACAGGTATAGTTACCTGAAGCGTGGAGTGGGTAAAAGAGTGGTATGCTGGATGACAAGGGTAAAGGCCAGTAGAAATAGCGGCTTCTCATTGGGAAGCAGTAATACACAGTAACATGGCAGCATGCAAACACAGACACATCCACACACTCAGAGATTCCAGACACAGTAACACATACTGTGACACACACACACACACACACACACACACACACACACACACACACACACACACACACACACACACACACAGATAGCAGTGTTTGGATGATAACCCCTGCCTATGTGCATATCATCATTATAGTACTACGCAATTACAAGATGCGCCACAGAGATTACACTTGTACAGATAGTTGAAATGGCCTAAGATCGAGGACATT